>NC_091950.1:373338665-373583665 GCF_031021105.1 Erythrolamprus reginae | reverse complement strand
TCTCCAGGTTTTGGATTCCGACCCAGTGGATCAGACCCAAGAAGTAGAGGAGGACCTGGGTCTGCTCTATGACAGCCTTGAGGAATGCAACAACAGCGACAGCGGCCCCGAGATCGAAGATAATGAAAGTGTGCACAGCACTCCTAAACCAACTTTGAGGTAAGAGCTCGTATGAAAAGCCACTGAGTCTGGCTTGATGAACTGTGGCAGGGAATATTTGTCCCGCAAAGCTTTTTTCGGATTTCAGCCTCTCAACATTGCCTCCAAAATTTAAATAACTCCATGCCCATCCAGGAATCCTTTGCACATCTACTCTAAAGCAAGCCCTAGTTGAGTTCACTGAGGCTCAATCCCAGAGAGTCATATTTGGGATGGCAGGCCTGACTTTCCTTCCAACCGAGTTTCCGCATTTGTGATTCATTTGCTGGGAAAGGGGAGACTTGGGATCATAAAGTAATTTAGTGATAGATGGGGATAGCTTGAGGCTGACCTTAAATGTGACAGGCTAATAAAAGAGCCTTGCATAAGCCACAACAGACCAGCAGGGATTGATGAAGTAGTCAAGCTCCTCTCGGGCAATTATGCTTAGTCTGTCTTGCAAATCACGGGGTAAAAGAAGAGAGAGACTGGTGGTGAATTTTGTATTTTAGTGCTTGCCTGAGGAAGCGGTGGACTATCTCTTTCAGTGTTTTCATATGGTTTTTCTTTTACGGGGACAGGCGTCTAGTTTTAGGAACATTTAGTGGTAACCTGAGAGATATATAGGTCTACAGTTAATCTGTATCTCTTTGTTCTGCAAATTTCACTACAGTGTTCCCTCGATTTCCGCGGGGGATGCGTTCCGAGACCGCCCGCGAAAGTCGAATTTCCGTGAAGTAGAGATGCGGAAGTAAATACACCATTTTTGGCTATGGGCAGTATCACAAGCCATCCCTTAACACTTTAAACCCCTGAATTACCATTTCCCATTCCTTTAACAACCATTTACTCACCATTATTACTGGTACTCACCATTGAATAAGACACTTAGTGATCCTGATATTTATAAACATAATTATTTATTAACAATAATTATTTTTTTTGTTATTTATTTGCAAAAATTATTAGTTTGGCGATGACATATGATGTCATTGGGTGGGAAAAACCGTGGTATAGGGGAAAAAACGCAAAGTATTTTTTAATTAATATTTTTTGAAAAACCGTGGTATAGGCCAGCGTTTTCCAACCGGTGTGCCGCGGCACACTAGTGTGCCGCGAGACACAGGCAGGTGTGCTGCCAAGCTCCCCGCCTGATCTGCCCCCTCTCCTCCGCCGCCGCCCCCTGCCTTGGGGCGCGACTTCTCTCACGGCTGCTGCGGCTGCAGCTTCAGCTCCTCGGGACGAAAGCGCTCCCAGCCCTCTCTCGTAGCCCCCTGGCTGGGAGCACTTTCGCTGCGAGAGAGGGCTTTCTCCATCCGTTTCGGGAATGCACGCCCCGCCCATCTCTCGCGCACGCTGCTCCCCTTTTCTCTCAGCCCTCCCTGGCTTCGCTTCTCAATCCCTCCCTCCTTCCGTCTTTCCTTCCCCTCAGCCGTTCTGTCTGGGGGTCTCCCACTCTTCCCTTCCCCGCCTCCCAGGCTTTGCCTTTGCCACCCCCACTCTTTTTTGGTTGACAAGGAGTCCTTTGCCGCATCCCGCAGTTCGCACTCGGCTCGAGGCCGCTTTCCCTAGCTGCGCTCGGAACCGACAGGGCGCTGCTCTTTCTCTCTCTCACTCTCTCCCGTGAGGCGGGGAAGGAAAAAAAAGAGCAAAAAACCCCCTTCTTGCAGCGTGCCCGCGCTCGTCCCTTCAGCAGCGAGGGAGGGAAGTCAGAGGGCGAGGGAGCGAGCGAGCGCTCTTGTCCTCGGTGCCCTCTGCAGCCTGCCTTCCTTCTTCTTTGCCGCCGCTGAGGGACGGAGAGAAAGATAGAAAGGAAAGAGGGAGGGAGAGATAGAAAGGAAAGAGGGAGGGAGAGATAGAAAGGAAAGAGGGAGGGAGAGATAGAAAGGAAAGAGGGAGGGAGGAAAGAGGGAGGGAGAGATAGAAAGGAAAGAGGGAGGGAGACAGAGAGAGAAAGAGAGACATAGCAAGAGAGAGAGAAAAAAAGAAAGAAAGAGATAGCAAGAGAGAGAGAAAGAGATAGTAAGAGAGACAGAGAGACAAAGAGATAGCAAGAGAGACAGAGAGAGAGAGAAAGAGAGAGAGAAAGACAGCAAGAGAGACAGAAAGAGAGCGAAAGAGAGAATGAAAGAGAGATAGCAAGAGAGGCAGAGAGAGAGCAAGGGAGAGAGAAAGACATAGAGGGAGGGAAGGAGGGAGAGAGAGAGAAAGAGAGCAAAAAAGAGAGGAAGAAAGAAAGAAAGAAAGAAAGAAAGAGGGATGGAGAGAGAGAAAGAAGGGAAGGAAGGAAGAGAGAGAAAGAGGGAGGGAGAAATAGAGTGAAATGGAGGAAGAGAGGTTTTTTTTGTCCAAACTTTTCTTTAGCCCCCCCGCGCCCCCCCCATGCCCCCCCCGTTCAGTGTTCCCCAGGATTTTGAAAATATGAATAATGTGCCGCGGCTCAAAAAAGGTTGGGAAACACTGGTATAGGCTATTCGCGAAGTTCGAACCCGCGACAATCGAGGGAACACTGTATTGGGAAAAGTGCAGTGGACAATCAGAGCATAGATGGAATTGAATATTGTCCTACTGAAAAGAATAAACAGATTTTTCTGACTTGGTGCTTCACGGATGGGTACAGCTGTAACTCTGATGCTTGGCAATTGTTGTCCAGCACACTCAGAGGATGAGGTTCAATTTTTACTTTTTGATAGTAGAAAAAACTTGGAGGGAATATCTGACTTTACAAAGCAGGACACAAGACTATTACTTCCTTGGAACTTCTCCGGTGGTTCCATGCATGTTTCTCCCAATAGCAAATATTTTAGAAAAGATTCTCCTCGTTCCTGAAGATCATATCTGCACAATTTCTTGTAAATTTGTTTCATTAATGGTGGATAAATCACTTATTGTTCTCATTGATATCACATTTGAAGCATAGATAATAGAGGTGCATAATGAACACCTCAAATCTCCAGGAAAATTGGCCTTGCAGATTAATCCACAAAGAAGGTTGTGTTTGTCCTGTAAGTTTGAGAATGTTCTGCAGATCAATAAGGACCTGAGAAAAGGGGGAGGGTCAGAGGTGGGTTCAGACCGGTTCTAAACAACCAGTAGTAACTTGGCGGCCTGGGTTGCTGGACTCAGCAGTGACCCAGGACTGCCAGGCCCCAAAGCCGGTTCTCTTGTCAGTGCCATAGGCACCGCCATCTCGTTTTTTGCTTCTGCACATGCTCAGAAGCTTTTTAAAAGTACTGTGCCTACACGCATGCATGTGAAGCACCCGCGTGGCGTGTCCTGAGCGAACTAGCGGCGGAAGAAACCAGACTCCACCCCTGGGGAGGGCACCTTCCTCCTTTTCCTTTGAGAAAAAATATCCATTCAGTGCCTTTAGTGATATGGTAATGCCTTTTTATAAGCCCCCTTTTTTGGAATTTGACATGGCATTTTAAAGAGAATATCCTTGAAATTAATTCTATTAGAAATCTCTTTGCCCAGATGTTTCCATCTTTGAAGAGATGTTAGTCTGATCTGAGTGAATTAATGTTAGGGTAGTTAGAAGCACATGGGAATTGCCAGTTGATGGCACTTTTCCTTAGAGTATATTAGCTTTCTTTTGTTTTACACTAAGATTAATTTCTCAGTAGAGCTTGCCTTGAGGTTATGGTCTTCTGCAGGTATTCCCTGACACATGCGTAGTATTATAAAGGGGTTATGGATACATAAATACATGCATAAATATGCACATCCCATTAGTTTCAATTTTTATTTCGTTATCACATTATGGAACTTCCATCCCCCTCACATAGAAACTCTGGGCAATTTACGGTCAATTATTAACAAAGAAATAATTATATAAAGGTTACAATGTAAAAGGAGACAAGTTCTTTGCAAAAGTCTTCATATGATTTTTATTCATTCCTTCATTCGATTTTGCGGGGAACCTGTCTCCTTTTACATTGTAACCTTTGTTTTTTTAACCTTTGTATGTATAATGTGAAATCTGGGAAAATCTTAGCTCACTTGGGTAATTCCACCTTGTGTAAGATGTACCTGTGTTCACCAGACCGTTTAGACTTATGGGATAGAAAAGGTGGATAGAGAAAAATTATTTTCTCTACCACACAATACTAGGACAAGGGGGCACTCCCTAAAGCTCATAGGTAAGAAAGTGAGGACAAATCAAGGGAAATATTTCTTCACCCAGAGGATCGTTGGTTTATGGAATTCACTTCCAGAAGAGGTCGTGATAGCTGTTAGCCTTGATAGCTTCAAGGCAGGATTAGACAGATTCATGGATGCCAAGTATATCGGTGGTTATTGAAATGGATGTCGATGTGCCGCCTCTATGTTGCTTGAGGCAGGCAGGATTCCCTTGAGTACCATTTGTTGGGGGGTCAGGAGAAAGGGAGGGTCTTGCCTTCTCTTTCTGCTCAAGATCCCTACGGACAAGTGGTGAGCCACTGTGTGACACAGAATGCTGGACTCGATGGGCTTTGGCCTGATTCAGCATGGCTCTTCTTACGTTCTTATGTTCTTATGACTTGCTCCTTTTCAAATACAGTGGTACCTCTACCTAATAATACCTCTACTTAAAGAACTTTTCTAGATAAGAAATGGGTGTTCAAGATTTTTTTGCCTCCTCTTAAGAACCATTTTCTACTTAAGAACCCGAGCCTGGAAAAATTTCCCAGGAAATTTGAGAGCGGCACGAAGGCCTGGCCAGTTTCCTGCCATTTCCCCTGAGTTTCTCTCTCTGGCGCAGTGTAAGGAAGGCAGCCTCGCACCGGGTGTATGGGAGACGTGTGCTCCTCCTCTCAGAATCCCTTTTTAATTTTTTTAAGCGTTAAAGTTTTGGATTTTTTTGATTCCCCTCACCTCACCTTTTTCCTTCGGCAGCAACTCTCCTCCTCCTCTTCTTTCTCCTCCCCCTCCCACCCAAATTCTGAGCTTTTATTTCTTTCCTAATGGGTTTGCACGCATTATTTGCTTTTACATTGATTCCTATGGGAAAAATTGCTTCTATTTACAAACTTCTCTACTTAAGAACCTGGTTACGGCACAAATTAAGTTCTTAAGTAGAGGTACCATTGTACTGGAAATGCAAGATCTATACGAAGAATCATGTAATCCATGTTCTTGCAGGTAGATTTGAGTAAATATCCATATCTCCAAACTCTTATTTATTTTCCAATAGAAATAACGCAACTCTATCTTACCTAAACCCAGCAATGTGTTTTAATGCTGTGCAATAGTTCGGAGTTGGACCGATCTGCAGTGTAGATCTCATCCTTCAGTTTTGCTGTTGGTGCAAATCGTTATGAAAAATAATGTTGCAAGCTTGAGCCAAAGCAGACTCACTTGGTTTCTCTTCCTATGATAAAAATCATAAGAAGATAACCAAGTGTTACCTTTGAGTTTTCCATTTGATTTCTCTCCGCCCCCCCCCCCCCCCGCCCCCCCCGGCAACAGCCATTTCAATCCTAACAATAGGTTTGAACAATAGCTGTTCGTCTTTCTTCTGCAGATTCCGTTACTTGAAGAGAGAATCTAGTTTGTTGGGGAAGAATGTAACTTGTTCCAACGGGAAGTAGAAGTGCTTTGCTCTTATTTTATTCCTTCTCTGTTGAAAGTGACACTTCCAAACCCCTTTGCTCAGAAGGATCGGCCCTCCCTCCCTCCCTCCCTCCCAACTATCTTTTTGTGTTGCTGAAAGACCAGGGCTTTGGTGATGGGTTTGCTTGTGGTGCTCCGTGGGGGGGGATAGAGAATGGGGTGGAATTCAAGCTTGGGTTACGGTGACTTCACTTCTCCCTCATTTCTCTTTCTGTCTGTCTGTCTCTTTGTCTGTCTGTCTGTTTCTTCTGCAGGCGCTTCTTTGAGGGCGTCTCTCACTCTGGTTCCCAGACTGAGATCAGCAGTCTGCACAGCCAGAAAGGGCAGGAGCGAGAGTCGGGCAGCCCTGTGAGTTGTTATTCCTTCCTTCCTTCCTTCCTTCCTTCCTTCCTTTTCCTTCCTTCTTTCCTTTTCCTTCCTTCCTTCCTTTTCTTTCCTTCCTTCCTTCCTTTTCTTTCCTTCCTTCCCTCCTTTTCCTTCCTTCCTTCCCTCCTTTTCCTTCCTTCCTTCCTTCCTTCCTTCTCCTTCCTTCCAATTTCCTTCCTTCCTTCCTTTTCCTTCCTTCCTTCCTTCTTTCCTTCCTTCCTTCCTCCCTCCCTCCCTCCTTTCCTTCCTTCCTTCCTTCCTTCCTTCCTTTTCCTTCCTTCCTTCCTTCTTTCCTTCCTTCCTTCCTCCCTCCCTCCCTCCTTTCCTTCCTTCCTTCTTTCCTTCCTTCTTTCCTTCCTTCCTTCCTTCCAATTTCCTTCCTTCCTTTCCTTCCTTCCTTCCTTCCTTCCTTCCTTCTTTCCTTCCTTCCTTCCTTCTTTCCTTCCTTCCTCCCTCCCTCCTTTCCTTCCTTCCTTCTTTCCTTCCTTCCTTCCTTCTTTCCTTCCTTCTTTCTTTCTTTCCTTCCTTCCTTCCTTCTTTCCTTCTTTCCTTCCTTCCTTCCTTCCTTTCCCCCGACTTTCCGGTTCGCCCATCCAGAAACTCTGCGCTTTAATAACAATTCCTGCTACATGCATTTGCTTTTCTTCCTTCTGTCTTTTCTTAATGAGCTTCTTCCCTCCCACCCACCCCAAATTTAGAAGAAGTAGGATAGGAGCAAGCCAACCAGACTTACTTAGCTGGGTCCGCAGGGTTCCTGCAGTGACCAAATGAAAGGGAGGGTGGCTATTTCCCCCTACAACCTCCTCTGTTTCCAATATTCTGGACAACGAGAAAGCACAATGTATTTTGATGGGTGCCTGTATCTGGAATAGCCCAACCTCTGTGCCTTTTCCTAGGATTTCAAAGTTGTCACTACTCACCCGTTTTCTTCTTTCCCTCCTCCATGGCTGCTTGCTCTCTGCCCACTCTCCCAGGGAGAAGCAGAGAAGTGGAAAGTGGGTATCCCACGCACCCAAGATGAGGCTGCTGTGGAAAATGCAGCTATGGTGAGTCCTCTCCTTTCCTGGCTGTTTTAATGAAGTTTCTGCCACCCTCCTATCTGATCTGGCAGTGTATCCAAATGAGCAAATGGTTGACTTCATGTTACTTATTATTCTGGGCAAACGAGAGCTATTCCACTGGGAACAGAACAGTCTTTGGGTCCAGATTTCCAAATATTGCACAGTTGAGTGTTCCTAAAATGAAACAAACCTGCCATGTCTCCTGCTCCAGGGATTTTGGGATAGCTGGCACTCGCTGTGTAGCTGTGCCTAACCCTTGCCACTTACTCATGGGGCCTTCTTTGACCCATTAAACTCATTAGCTCACAATAAAGAGATGCTTTCTCTGGGTGATTGCTTATATTGTTTCTCATGAGAAATCGTGTACTAGAAATCGTGGACTAGACCTAGGGGTAGGCAAAGTTGGCTCTTCTCTGCCTTGTGGACTTCAAACCCCAGAATTCCTGAGCTAGCATGATTGGCTCAGGAATTCTGGGAGTTGAAGTCCACAAGGCAGAGAAGAGCCAACTTTGCCTACCCCTGCACTAGACAAAACTATTTGGAGAATTTTTAGAGCAATAAATCTTTCACAAATGAAGCATTTGTAAGTGGTTGGTCTGAGCATCTTCCTGCTTCAATCTGTTGTAACGTCTGAGTGAGCAGCAACTTTAGAGGTGGTGGGAGAAAAAGACTCTAGGAGCCCTTGAGATCCATTGGTAATGTTTGGGGAAATTCTAGCATTAATTCTTTCTTTATCGGTGCTAGATACACTAGTCATCCACTCTATATTCTGGGTACGACTCCCCAATAGTACATTTGCATGATATACAGTCCCCTGTGCTTTTCTTCTACTCTATAAGCATCCAGAGCCTCTGTGGATACTGAAACATTTGCTGGCATTTCTACATACTGGAGTAGCAGTGGATGGGAGGAAGGGAATTTAGGAAGCACCATGGTGAAGGGAATTTTGAAAACGCAATGGTTGTACGTAGCTCTGTTTGGTTGATACTTTTTTTCTCAAGAGCTAGATTTGGTGGCCATTTCGGTTGTTGATTCATCCCACCATCTCCATGCACAATGGAATCACACCTTTATTTATACAGGTAGTCCTTGACTTACGGCCGTTTGCTTAATGAGGGTTTGAATTAACGATGGCATTGGAAAGGGTTACACTATAGCCTCTAAAGCCCTTTTCAGACCATTGCGAAATATTCCCGAGCCCCGAGTCTTCGGAGAGGGGCGGCATACAAATCTAATAAATTATTATTATTATTATTATTGCAAAATATTCCCAATCTCACGATAGCGATCTGGCTGCTTCTTGGCAACCAGTTTGCACTTACAAGCAATCCCATGGCTGCCGTGGGCAGTCTTGTCTGCTGGCTTCCCGAGAAAGTCCCCGTGGCAAAGCCTGCAAGCCTGCCAAGAGGACTCTTTCTCGCCTCTGAAGACTGGCTGAAAGAGCTCCCTGCCAAAGGATTTCAGTTTCATGATTGCTTAGATGGTTGAAATCCACACTCAAATCCAAAGGGAGACTCTACTGCAGTGATGGCGAACCATTTTTTCCTCGGGTGCTGAAAGAACCTGGACAAGTGCTATTGCGCATGCGCAAGTGCCCACACCCATAATTCAATGCCTGGGAAGAGTGAAAACAGCTTCCCCTGAACCCTAGAGGCCCTCTGGATACCAGAAATGACCTGTTTCCCAACTTCTGATGGGCCCACTAGGCTCCTGTTTCACTCTCCCCAGACTCCAAAGGCTTCCCTGGAGCTGGGGGAGGGTAAAAACGCCCTCCCACATTCCCCTGGAGGCTCCCTGGAAGCCAAAAATGCCCTCCCAAAGCCTCTGTGCGAGCCAAAAATCAGCTGACCAGCACACATATGCACATTGGAGCTGAGCTAGGGCAACGGCTGGTGTGCCAGCAGATATGACTCCGCATGCCACCTGTGGCACCATGCCATAGGTTTGCCATCCCTGCTCTATTGAAATCCAAGCAGACATGGAGTTGAAATCCTTGGGCAGGCAGCCCCCAGAGACGAAGGGAACCAAAATTTCAGCCCCTGAGCAGAGAGGCAGCGCAGTAACGAAAGGAGGACACAGGGCACACCCAAGTGAGGGTTTGAGAGACATGGTAAAGTTGCGCATGAGGATCTCTTCTGCCCAGGGGCTGAAAATCCTGCTTGGATTTTGGCAGGGAGCATTTTTAGTTCCCCAGCAGAGAGATGTCAGGCCTCCCAAGCAGTGATGGGTTACCAAATTTTTTACTACCACACTGTGGGCGTGGCTTATGCATTTTGTTTCAACATCTTTCAGTGCAAATTGGGTGCTCTGGGGTGGAGCTCCAAATTTTGCTACCGGAACTGACCGTTCCCGTAGGAGCCCACCACTGCCCCCAAGGGACCCAGCGCTCCTTATATGGGATTCCTTCTGCTTGACCGCTGAACGACCTAATTCAGGAGTGCCAGAATTGCAGTCATTGTGTGAAGCAGTCCTCTGACATCTCATTTTAACAACCCCTTTGCTCAACGACTGAGATTCTGGTTACAGCTGTGGTTGTAAGTCAAGGACCACCTCCAGCTTTGCAGGCACAGTCGAGTATTTCCTCCCCACCTTCTAGAATCGTCAAAATTAAACTGGGCTCTTTTTTGAAAGGGTGAAACAACTCCTAATTCAACCTCACTGTTAGCGTTCTTACTGCTTTTGTCAGTTTGGCTGGGGTGAGCTACAGAGATGGCCGTAATGATGTAGAAGGGGAGGGGGTAGAAATGTGCATTAGGGAATTGAGGTGTAGGAAGAAGTTGAAGGAGAAAGCTCACCAGTGGGTAAAGAGTCATGCCAGTCAAGCCATTCCACTTGACGTTCTTCTGAGGGCTCCAAAGCAAAACGCACCCACCAAACAAAACTTCCCAATGCTTTCTGTGCATCATCATTTCTTTGGTTATTGGGCATGTTGGAAATCTAATAACCACATGATCTCAGGAGCTGGAGGCAAACGATTCCTGCCCAGGAGGAGCAGCCGAGACGGTGTTGAAGGAGAGCAGCATGGACAGGCTTGCCCAACTGAGCAATGTAAGCAAGCCGGAATTCCCAGCCACTGTTTCCCCCAGGTAAGAAAGGCCCCATCGGCAATGGGAAGCTGATCTTGCATAGGTAGCGTCTATGTTGGCCACAGAGAGGAGGTTTTTATTAAAAAATGTTCTTCTCCCACCCCTCCCCCGGGACCAATATTGAGGTAGAAACCTTAAGTCTGCTGTGGCTCAGGCATGGATTCTTGGCCTAAGATTTCGTGAGGTAATTGAATCAGTAAATTCCTCCAAAACCTAAGATGTTTTCCCAGATATTTCAACCTTAAATTGCCATAGCATATAAATAACCAAAGCATAAGCGGTGGTACCTTTGGTCAGTGTTCCCTCTAATTTTTTTGGGGGGGGGGGGCGGAAAAGTATAGTGTCTGAGCGGCAGTCCCTTCGGGACTGGGCGGCACAGAAATAATAAATAAATAAATAAACAAACAAACAAACAAACAAATAAAAACCCCACCCTGTTTTGCCTCAGAGAATTTCAAAATAAAATACTGTACTGTGTGTCTATAACAGTGAGCTCATAATAGGGCAACTCTATCAATATCAAAATGCCACTTAAATAGTTGAGCTAGTTTCAAACTAGATTTTGATTTTCTTTCTCTCTTCCTTACTCCCATTCTTTTTCTTTCTCTTTTCCTTCCTCTCTTTTTTCTATCTGTTTCTCTCTCTTCCTCTCTTCCTCTCTCTCTCCTTCCCTCTCACTCTTTCCCTCTCGGCTTCTGGGCAGGTTTGGAAAACTCTGAGTTGATGATTTTTAAGTGAGCGATTGCTCACTGCTCAGCTTAGAGGGAACTATGCCTTTGGTCGGTTTTTATAGACTTTGACAAACATTATTGTTTATTTTACAATGTCTAATTAATCCCTGTTGCAAGCGTGAACTTTTTAGCCCCCCCTCTCTTCAGTCTCTATTTTTGGGTCTCGATAGCCGTTGATGTCTTAGAAGCTCTGGCTACCCCTGGCGTTTGCTCAGTAGCTCAGCACGGACTTTCTATGGGTACCTGAGGCCGAGCTATCCTCCCACAACCTGTGCTGATAACCTTCTTGTTTTGTCTTTCAGCAAAGCTGAGAACAAGCAGCTCTGGCGACCTCGCAGCATGTCGGTCAAGGATCGACAAAACTCCAAGAGCCACAGTGACCGGACTGGGAGCCTGGACAGTGAGGGCTCCCCAGATTCCCGGCAGAACAGCCAGGTTAGGCGGTGGTGAGCGGGATGGCAGGGAAGCAGTATTGGATTGCTAGCCAGTACGGGACACACTGCGTACCAGTAGTAAAACCGGCAATGCGTGTGTAGCTCCGAGTGACCGGCAGGCACACGTGTCCAGGCAAGATTTTGCTTCTGCGCATGTGTTAGTACATGGTACTCACCAGTATTTGGGGTTGCCATGTATGTAAATTACCAATTGTAGTTTATACCTTTAAAGATGCAATACAGTGATCCCCCGGTTATTGCGTCCCCGACCATTGCGAACAGGGTAATTCGCGATTTTTCAACCCGGAAGTCAAAATACCATCTACGCATGCGTGCCGGGCACGCATGCGTAGATGGCAACCGGGAGATCAGCTGCTGGGCGGCTTCCCTGGGTCTTCCCCCTCTTGCTGGCGTCAGCGAGGAGTTTCCCCACCGCCCACGCAAACTCCTCGCTGCCGCTCGCCCGCCCTTCGCCTGCCCACGCCGTTCGCTCCCCCCTCTTGCTGGCGGGAGGGCGAGAAGCCCTCCCCAGCACCCGCTCGCCCGCCCTTCGCCGCTCGCCCGCCCTTCGCCCTGGCTGCTTCTTCCCAGCGGAGAAATTCCAGCCCCCACCTGGTCCCGCCCGATCCTCCTCCCTGAGGCAGCTCGCCCTCCCATGGCCGCTTCCTCCACCCTCCATTGCAAGCCCTCGCCACCGCAGCCAACACGCGCTGCGATCTTCAAGCCCGGCTCCTTTCGGCCCAGCATCCCGGACCAAGCAGCTGCCTTCCGTGACTGAGCCTGGCTGGCCCGGAAGATCGTAGCGCGCGTTGGCTGCAGCGGCGAGCGAAGCCAAGCCGGCAGCAATGTCGCCGCCGGTGCAGCCAACGCGCGCTACGATCTTCCGGGCGAGCCAGGCTCAGTGACGGAAGGCAGCCGCTTGGGCCGAGAGGAGCCGGCCTTGATCCGCTGAGCCTGGCTGGCCCGGAAGATCGTAGCGCGCGTTGGCTGCACCGGCGGCGACATTGCTGCCGGCTTGGCTTCGCTCGCCGCTGCAGCCAACGCGCGCTACGATCTTCCGGGCCAGCCAGGCTCAGCGGATCAAGGCCGGCTCCTCTCGGCCCAAGCGGCTGCCTTCCGTCACTGAGCCTGGCTCGCCCGGAAGATCGTAGCGCGCGTTGGCTGCAGCGGCGAGCAAAGCCAAGCCGGCAGCAATGTCGCCGCCGGTGCAGCCAACGCGCGCTACGATCTTCCGGGCCAGCCAGGCTCAGCGGATCAAGGCAGCCGCTTGGGCCGAGAGGAGCCGGCCTTGATCCGCTGAGCCTTCACATTCCTCCAAGTCATTTCGCCGCTCATGTCCTGGCTAAACCGGGCAGCAGGAGACAGGCTTTGAGTTTTGGCTGCGGGGCGAGGGAGTTAGGAAAGTCCTACTTCTCCCCCCGCAGCCAAAACTCAAAGCCTGTCTCCTGCTGCCCGGTTTAGCCAGGACACGAGCGGCGAAATGACTTGGAGGAATGTGAAGCTGAAACCGGCCGGTTTCAGCTTCACATTCCTCCAAGTCATTTCGCCGCTCGTGTCCTGGCTAAACCGGGCAGCAGGAGACAGGCGGTGGGCTGGGAGCCGCAGGCGAAAGGAGCTCGGGCATTGTTCTCCGGACCCCGCCCGCAGCCTGGAGAGGGAAAGGGCCGCCGCGGGGCTGAGCGGGCGGGGTCCGGAGAACAATGCCTGGCGCCGCGCTCCGATGCCCGAGCTCCTTTCGCCTGCGGCTCCCAGCAGCACTTTGAATCCAGCAGCTTCTGCTGGATATGGGCGGTGGGTGGGACGAGCGGCGCGGAAGCCAGGGGCTGTGGCAGCTCGCCCCCCCATCGCCCGTATCCAGCAGAAGCGGCGGGATTCAAAGGGATTCAAGGCTAACTTCTGCGCTTGGCTTGAGGACTCAGCTCGGAAGCTGCACGGGTGTTTTAAAAGGTCTCCGCCGGCATGGGGGGCTTCCTACCACCTCCCGAACCCCCAACTCGGGTTTGGGGGGGTGCTAAGAAGCCCCCCATGCCGGCGGAGACCTTTTAAAACACCCGTGCAGCTTCCGAGCTGAGTCCTCAATCTTCGGCTCCTCGCTAGCGCTGCGGAAGTAAAAACACCATCTGCACATGCGCAGATGGTGTTTGTACTTCCGCAGCGCTACTTCGCGAAAACCCGCTCGTTGCGGGGGTTCCTGGAACGGAACCCTCGCAACGAGCGGGGGATCACTGTATACCTTTAAGGACTTTGGCTGGTTCGCCATAAGAGGGCGCCAGCACTCTCTCCTGTTGATGATGCTGGAGAGCTCATTCATTCTTTGCCTTTACCTTGTGGGGGGAGTACGTATATTCTGCTTCGTGCTGCTATGTGCGGTTTGTTGTTTGTTTCTGCTTTGTGCTTGTAGATATGCATATATGTAAATAATACTTGTTTAGCATACTAAGTCTGTGTTGTTACTGGCTGTATCACACATCCACACTCTTACTTTAAACTCTGCTCTGCGTATGTCAAAGGTCTCGCAGCCTAGCTGCACCGAGATATACTAATAGCATGCACAAGAAGCAAAGTCTTGTGAGAGGATGCACGTGCGTGTGACATTTCAGCAATTGCTGAAATCTCACTTGTGCCTGTCCTCTGGCAAGATTTTGCTGCATGCGCAGGAGCAAAATCTCACCAGGACACGCCCACCTGCCAGTTATCCAGAGCTGTGCGCACATTGCACCAGGAGTATCGCACCAGGAGTAAGAATGATAATGTGTGTTCTAAATTATACTAGGATTTTTAGGGTTTTAATTGTATTAACTGGATTTAGATGTATCATTGTGTTTTTTTATGTATGTTGTGAGCCGCCCCGAGTCCTCGGAGAGGGGCGGCATACAAATCCAATAAATGAATAAACAATAAATAAACAAGGAAAGAGAAATGTCTTACATCTGGAGTGGAGAAACAAAATCAAAGCAGTGAAGACGTTTGGAATTTTCCCAAGACAGACAAAGTCTCTGCTACCTTTTATGCTCTTTGATGATACAGGGATTTGAACTGTCCCAGACAAGGTAGTCCCAAGGCTGATTTTTCAAGAAGCAATTGGACTTCTTCGGGGGGGTTTTTTGTGAAGATGTTTAACTTGTTGTTTGCTTTTTTAAATATGATAGTGTTTTATGTGCTTTTTAATATTAGATTTGTTTTCGCTGGAATATTGTTTTTATTATTGTTGTGAGCCGCCCCGAGTCTTCGGAGAGGGGCGGCATACAAATCTAATAAATTGAATTGAATTGAATTGAATTCTCCTCCAGGAGGCCGATTGAAACATCTTCAAAGAAAAACCAGAAAGTCCGGTTGCCTCTTGAAAAGAGAAAGCACCTTTGGGACAACCATGTAACCTGGATGACTGAGAACCTCCATAGACGTTTGTCCTTTGCTGTTGCAGGTGCCCCGGAAATCTGTGTACGATCAGCTCAACCAGATCCTGGTCTCAGACGAGCAGCTGCCTGAGAGCATCATCCTGGTGAACATCACAGAGTGGCAAGGCCAGGTGAGGAAGCCCTGAAGGCATCTGATTGCACAAGGGTTAGAGAATCATAGAATCATAGAGTTGGAAGGGACCTCCAGGGTCATCGGGTTCAACCCCCTGCTCAATGCTAAACCATCCCAGAAAGATGACTGTCCAGTCTCTGTTTGAAGACCTTAACTAAATCCTCCACTTAACTAAATCCTCCGCTCCAAAAGAAAGGGAAACTTGTGAAAAGTGGTTCATGGTTTTACAGAGCAGCATTTTCCAACCTTGCTTGCTTTAAGCCTGGTGGACTTCAACTCCCAGAATTCCCCAGGGAAGGGGACTCCCCAGGGAGTTGGTCCACCAGGCTTAAAGTGGCCAAGGTTGGAGACTCCTGTTGCAGAGCACATTGGCCAAAAAAAGGGGGCAAAGCATTTAAAACAATTAAATGTACATTAAAACAATTAAATGTACAGAGGAGTATACCACATCAGATGTATAAATGACTCTCCAGATTAATGAATTATATGGTATCGAATGAACATAAGAGTAAGGCAACATAATAATCTAAATATGCTGAACATTGACGTAAATTCAATATCACCTTTTCCCTTGGCTCAATTTTGCCTGGAAAAGCGTCATACAGATTTAAAGTTAAATCCCCAAAAAGTCCTTCTTTCTTAGCTCAGGATCAGATCTCCTCCCATTCAAACCACAGAGCCCAGAATTTGAGACCGGAGATGTTGCATATTTGTTTTAGCTCTTTTGTTCTCTATGTTTCTTGTTTGATGTTGGCAGTACCTGTGTGATCAGCTCCAAGAACACAAGCAACCCATGGTCTCCACCTGCTCCATGGCAGATGTCCAGGCTGCCTTCAACACAATTGTTTCTCGCATTCAGAGATAGTGAGTATAGTCAGCCGAGGCCGCGGTGAACAGACTCTGACATGTTTCCCAAGTTAACCATGTGTTTGAGAACTTTGGTACTTGGTTATGTGGACCGCGAAGCCACTCTGGGAATTCCTTTTCTTTTGGTCCCGCTTTTGTTCTGTCCTGGTGCCAGCCCCAATAATTAGATGCACACAAACTGTCCAATTAATAAAAGGATTTAATACGTACAAAAGTCCCAATGTTGTAAAAGTCTTTTAAGAGTCTTTTCACAGAAAAAAGCAAATCTACCAAAGTGTTATCAGTTGGCTAAAGTCCCAGAGTGAAGATAAATTTGGTAATAATTGCCAGCTATAGCCAGAGTTCTCAGAAATTGACTAGAAGACCGAAGCTCATTAACAAAGCCAAGAATGTGCCCTTTTAAAATCCAAAACTAATGCAAGAGTCAAGATGATTCCTCAATGACCAACGTTGTTTTTCTGCAACAAGGCGGAGCATGCCTCATTCCTAAATAGTGTGACGGCATGACCCAATTACCCAGCAGCACTACTTATGAGTGACTCTTCTCCTAGCCAGCCATTCGTGTCTTTTACATGACCTCCAAACTCTAGCATCCAGAAGTGGTTCCTCCTCTTTCCCTGAGTCACTCAGCCCTGAAAATGCTAACTCATTGCTGACAGGAAGTGCTGTTTCATTCCTGACAGGAAGTGCTGATTCACTCAAGTCAGGCAGTGCTAAAGGCCCTGGCTGTCGTTTTGACCCTGACCCCTCATCACTGTCACTGTCACTCTCAGGCACCAGGAATACAGGATGCCTGCCTCGCCCCTCCACCTCCTCTGCATCCTCAGAGTCCATAACTATTTCTGCAGGATGTGAGCGAACCATCTGCTAGGATGCTAGAGTTTGGAGGTCATGTAAAAGACATGAATGGCTGGCTAGGAGAAGAGTCACTTATAAGTAGTGCTGCTGGGTAATTGGGTCACGCCCTCACACTATATAAGGATGAAGCATGCTTCCTGCAACCAGCACTTCCATTTGTTCCACTTTTATGTCCTATGGGAGTGGCCAATCATCTCTAAGCCTTATTCCCGAGTAGTCCTTTTCCTCCATGACTTTTCTTGCCTTCTGGCAGCTCTGCGCATGCGGCATTGGGAACAGGCTCCCTCTGTTCTTCTGGCTCGCTCAGGTCAGCCTGTGGAGGCTCTGCAGTCAGCAAAGACCTCCCAGATGGCCCAGGGGTGGGCTACTGCCCGGATGGGGGAGAACGCAGTGGGGTAGCGAAAATAGAGCTCCACCCCAGAGCACCCAATTTGCACTGAAAGATGTTGAAAGAAAATGCGGGACATTCTGCATAAGCCACGCCCACCATGTGGTAGTAAAGAATTTGGTAGCCCTTCACTGCCCTGGCCCCATCTCTGGCTCCAATACAGAGCCTTCTCCAGACTCCAGGCTTGGCCCATGGTCCTTCCCAGCCTCCTCACTGTCCGACTCTGCTGCCAGCTCTGGTGGAGCATAACAGTGGGGTGGGGAGAGGGAGGTTTGGTTTTGCTCTCCTGGATCTGCAGCCTCTCAAATTTTCTCTTCCTCCGCAGCTGTAACTGTAACTCCCACATGCCTCCCCCAGTGAAAGTGGCTGTGGCAGGGGATCAGAGCTACCTGAGCATCGTCCTGCGCTTTTTTGTGGAGCAGCTAGCCAGCAAGACTCCTGATTGGCTGAACTACCTCCGTTTTCTCGTGGTGCCCTTGGGTAAGAATCTTGCTCCCTGGCGCCAGTTCTGAAAAGATGTGGTGTATTTAAACCGGGGAGCCTCCCTCCCTCCCTCCCTTCCTTCCTTCTAATAATAATAATTTATTAGATTTGTATGCCGCCCTTCTCCGAAGATTCGGAGCGGCTCACAGCAACAATAAACAATATGGTACAAATCCAATAATTAAAAACTAAATTTAAGAAACCCACTATCATTAAAAACAATCAACACTACCCAATCATAACCACACATGAATCTTACTAGCCAAAGGGGATATATCAATTTCCCTATGCCTGGCGACATAGTTAGGTCTCCAGAGTCTTGCGGAAGGCGAGGAGGGTGGGAGCAGTTCAAATCTCCAGAGGGAGTTGATTCCAGAGGGCGGGGCTGCCACAGAGAAGGCTTTTCCCCTGCGTCCCGCCAAATGACATTGTTTAGTCAATAGGACCCGGAGAAGGCCAATTCTGTGGGACCTGATCGGCTGCTGGGATTCGATTCGATTCCTCCTTTCCTTCCTTCCTTCCTTCCTTCCTTCCTTCCTTCCTTCCTTCCTTCCTTCCTTCCTTCCTCCCTCCCTCCCTCCCTCCCTCCCTCCCTCCGTTCCTTTTTGTTAACATGCAAAAGCAGCTATGCCAACCAGGAAAAAGAAAACATGGGCTAGAGCAGTGGTTCTCAACCTTTTAATGCCACAATCCCTTAATACAGTTCCTCATGTTGTGGTGACCCCCAACCATAAGTCGCACACCAATTCTCCCAACACCCCCACTATAAATGTCTGATTACTCAGATTATAAAAATATGTTCCAAGACACCAGAATAGAAGCTTTAGTTCCTAACACCATGGGAAATTTGTCTTTTCCCATGGTCTTAGGTGACCCCTGTGAAACAGTCATTCGACCCCCAAAGGGGTCCTGACCCCCAGGTTGAGAACCACTGGGCTAGAGAAATGTGGAGAAGAAGCAATTTGCTATTCCTGTATATTTACTCAGACATTTCTGAGCATTGGCTCAAGTTTGTTAGGAGACGATGAGGAAATTGTCTTGTTTGGTATTGTCCGCTTTTTCTCCCCTTGGTTTAAACCCTTCTCTGTGTCCTTCCCAGGCTCTCACCCGCTGGCCAAGTACCTTGGTTCAGTTGATAATAGATACAGCACTCTGTTCCTGGATGCAGCCTGGAGAGAACTCTTTAGCAGAGTTGAAGCCCCTAATTCAGGTAAGAGCTAGAACTGGCTGCAGCAGTGCAGACCAGTCATAGGATATCTGACATCTAAGGAGCTGTTGGCCCCCACTGGTGCTCTGGTGTGCCTCTTCCCAACCCCTTCTCTCCATCACTTTCCAGACACCGTGGACATCCCTGGCCGGGTTGCTCAGTTCATTACAGGTGCCAATGTATCTCACCAACTACCCATTTCAGAGGCTATGTTGACCTACAAACAGAAAAGGTAGGACAGCTTGCAGTCTTCCTTCCTTTCATCCCTCCATCCTTTCACTCTCCTAGAGGCCTCACTCAGTAACAGCATTACTTATTTGAACCCACCCAACAGGGAGCCCACCTTTTGTGGTCCATGGCTGCATTCCCCTATTTCTTGGTGTGTGGGAGGGTGGGTGTACTGGGCTGGGCAGTGAGGACTGAGAAGGAAGACTGGTTTGTTCTCTGCCGTGTTGAGATAGGACAGACACAAAACATACTGTAGTGCAGTGTTTCCCAACCTTGGCAACTTGAAGATATCTGGACTTCAACTCCCAGAATTCCCCAGCCAGCAAATGCTGGCTGGGGAATTCTGGGAGTTGAAGTCCAGATATCTTCAAGTTGCCAAGGTTGGGAAACACTGCTGTAGAGAATACTCTGAAATAGGCCTTATTCACTGTTCAAAGGAATAAAGGGAACATTTAAACAATATAACTCCAAGTCAATCAGACTTCTGTGAAATCAAACTGTCCACTTAGGAATCAACTTTCATTGACAATCAATTTAACATGCTGTTGTGCACATTCAGTTTTGTACAGAGCAAAGTACTCAATGAGAATATTTCATTCATTCAGGTCTAGGATGTGTTCTTTGAGGGTTTCCTTTATTTTTTTTGAGCAGTATATTTAAAAACAGGATAATTTCTGTGATGCTTCGAAACCAGAAAAAAACTCTATGTGTCTGACCCAGCTCTTATCTACTTGACGTCGTTGACCGACTCATTATGACCTGGCGGGAAATGAAACCTTCCCATTGGTGATGTGAGAGGTTGGGGGGAGAAGGGTAGGGCAGGGCAGTAAGTCATAAAGAAGTGATTTAGTTATCTGGATACATGATTGTGTTATGTACAAGGATTGCGATGAGGTGGCTTCCTGCCTCCATTGCCATGTACGGGACTTGTACTTCTGGTATTGCTTTGTAGGCATTTGCATTGGTGGCTTCTGGCCAGAACACCTAGACCAATGATGGGGAACTTTTTTGTGGTTGTGTGCCAAAAGTATGTGCGTGCCCCCCCAATAGTTCCCATGCATCGCAGCACCCACAATGCAATGCGCACCCCACCTGCACATGCATACATGACTGCCCCCCACGTATGTACACCTGCGCCACCCACACATTATTATGATTTTTATTATTATTTATTAGATTTGTATACCGCCCCTCTCCAAAGACTCAGAGCGGCTCACAACAAGCAACAGTACAAATCCAATACATTAAAACAACTTAAAATCCTTAATATAAAAAACAATCATACATCTCATACAGACCATACATAAAGTGGAAACGGCCCAGGGGAATCAATTTCCCCATGCCTGACGACAGAGGTGGGTTTTGAGGAGTTTGCGAAAGGCAAGGAGGGTGGGGGCAATCCTACTCTCCGGGGGGAATTGATTCCAGAAGGTCGGGGCCGCCACAGAGAAGGCTCTTCCCCTGGGTCCCGACAGACGACATTGTTTCGTCGACGGAACCCGGAGAAGGCCAACTCTGTGGGACCTAACCGGTCGCTGGGATTCGTGCGGAAGAAGGCGGACCCCCTCGGTCCATTTTGGGCCTGGAAAGCCTCCTGCACCAAATTTTGTCAGCGCGAATGGTCTGCCGCTGCTCCTCCTCCTCCTCCAGCCAGCCTAGCACTCCCAGCAGCGTCCAGCATGACTGTTCACGCCAGCAAATGTTGTTGCCTTAGATTTCTCCTGAGAGAGCTTTCCCAGCCAGTGCATCTCTTACCACTTACCACAACTGCCGGGGAAGTGGCAGTGTGAGAACTGCCACCGCCAGGTGTGAAGGGGTGGAGGCGGCAGGAACAGCAGGCTGAGGGTTCCCTCCCACCCCACCAGAGGTTTTTTCCCTTTCCAGACCAGCTTCAAGCAAGCGGTGCACAAACTTCAGCGGTTCTTGTGCCGCCGCCTGCACCACTTGGTTGGAGCTGCTCTGGAAAGAAAAAAAATGCATCTGAATTGGTCCCTCTGAACAGATCCCTCTGAAGAGTCTCCCTATGTAGCCTCCCACTGAATTATGCGACCCAACATTGATTGCCCACCCAAAAGGAGCCTCCCCTCCAAGCTCTTCCAGGCGCCCGCTCTTTCTGCAGCAAACGAGCTGCAGGCGCAAAAAGCTCTTCCCCTCTACCTGCATGCTGTTGTTATATTAATATTAATTTTTATTAGATTTGTATGCTGCCCCTCTCCAAAGACTCAGGGCGGCTCACAACAAGGAACAGTACAAATCCAATACATTAAAACAATTTAAAACCCTTAATATAAAAAACAATCATGCATCTCATACAAACCATACGTTAAGCAGAAACAGCCCAGGAGAATCAATTTCCCCATGCCTGACGACAGAGGTGGGTTTTGAGGAGTTTGCGAAAGGCAAGGAGGGTGGGGGCAACCCTAACTACTGAATTATACGACCCAACATTGATCGCCCACGCAAAAGGAGCCCCCCCTCCAAGCTCTTTCTGCAGCGAACGAGTTGCAGGCGCAAAAAGCTCTATCCCTCTACTACTTGCTGTTACCAGCTCTCCACCCCTCTCTGCATCCAGGTTGCGGCTGGTGGCCCCGAGGTAGCAGCCTCTTGTTCGTCTTGGGGGGCAGGAGGCAGAACTAATAATAGATGCAGATAGAGAGGAAGCGCTTTTCACACCCCGGTTCATTTGTGTAGGAAAGTGCTGATGCTTAGAAGAGATCAGAAGGCAGGCTCCTTTTGGGTGGGCGATCACAGGTGTAGTTCAGTGGGAAGGCTAGGGAGGGTGACCTGTTTGGAGGGACCTAGGTGGGGCGAGTCCTTCTCTTGTTCTGCCGCCTGCACCGCTTGCTTGGAGCTGGTCTGGGAACAAAAAACCCCACCCTCAAATTACGTGGGACTCCCCGCTGAACTACGTGACCCAACAGTGATCGCCACCCAAAAGGAGCCTGCCTTCTGAGCACCATGTGTCAGCTGGGGAAACTCCAAATGCACAGCCTAGCCTGGGCAGCAACGGGGGTCCTCTGCCTAGGCAGCCCACCCCCCCTACCCTGCCCTCACCGACTGCTGGTCTAGCGGTACTCCGAACCACCTGCGGCCACACAAGAAGCTCTCATGGGCAGCGAGGGAGGGAAGCGACCACCAGAATCCCCAAACCAGACCAACTGGCCCGTGTGCACGCACACTCTAGAAATGAGATCATCTTCCAGGAGTGCGCAGCTGCTCTTCTAGTTTTTGGCACGCACATTCGAATTAAAACCTGCTGGGCGGTGCACCAGAACTCAGAAGAGCAACAGGCAATGGCTCCGCATGCTGGGAAAAACAGCTCTGGGTGCCACTTCCAGCACATGTGCCATAGGTTTGCTATCACAGACCTAGGCTGCATGTAGGTCAGTGGTGGGTTGCTGCTGGTTCAGACTGGTTTTTTAGAACTTGTAGTGAAAATTCGGTACTGCTCGCCAAACTGGGAGCAGTGATGGGCGATCCACGCCCCTGAACCGGTTCTCTGGTTGCGCGGATTTTTTTAAAAAACCTCTATGTATGCGCAAAGGCTTCTGCACATGTGCAGAGGGTCATTTCTGGGAAGGGACACGTACACGCAGAACATGCACTTCCGTCATGATGTGAACCGGTGGGGAAGGGAAGTAGAACCCGCCCTGATCTAAGTGATGTTTCTTCAGGTAGCTTGCCACCCACCAGCTGCAGCATGTTCTGCCGGGCTCTATGGTATGAGCCTCCCGAAAATTCAAGGGTACAAATTTCAGATGCACACACGTTTGAAAATTCAAAACAATGTTCTTTATCACAAAATTCAAAATAAGCAAAGCACTCTTTTTGTATTGCAAAGAGCACTCTTCCCAAAAAAACCGGGTAGTCTGTACAATTTCCCTTAAGGAGTCATTAAGTACTTAGCTAGCAGCTGTGAAGAAACTTCACACCCCTTCTTCTTCCAACGAAGTGAGACACACACACACGTTGTTCTGCTTTGGTTTCAAAGTCCAACAACACAAGTTCCCTGACGAACTCCGATCAGATATTCTTCCACAACGGCCAAACCTACATGCTGCTATTTATAGCAGCAGCCCTAATTACTGGAGCCCCACCCAAACACAGGTGGCCTCCCTTATTTCCTGTAATATGTTCTTACTTGGTCTCTTCTACGCATAATTCTGCGCTTGCGTGGGTCCAAAATGTCATCATCTGAATCAACAGAAGATAAGGGAGATTGACTGCCTGGGTTGTGTGCCAAGCCCTCCTCGGCCGAGTCACTCCCACCTTCTTCTTCGTCCGAAGAAACTAAACTCTGAACTGATTCTGTTGGCAATAACACAGGCCTGTGACATGTTGAATTTTCCCCTGCATCCACCTCCCCATTCCCTGGGGCAGGAGCTGGGCCAGAGCCAACCACAACACAGCATAACACACACATACATTTCCCCAGAATGACTACATTGCTTATCGTTGTTTAAATTGATCTAGAAATTCCAGCATTAAAAATCAGCCTGGAGTTGAACAAGTTCTTGGCATTGCAGAATCGGCAGTTACTGTGACGAAGGAAGTCTGTGGGATGAAAATGGGCCCTGAACCCCCTTTTGGGGAAGTCTTGGAGATCCCAAGAATGTGCCATTGAAATTTAGCTAGGAGCTGTCGGTTTATGCAATATCATTTTTATTATGGAAAGCAACAAAAGAGGTGTGCTCTAAGCCTCTAGTAGACTTGAATGCCGCTATTTTACTTTTTTTGTTGTTAAAAGCTATTAAAATTCCCTCTGACATTGTCACTCTCTGTCCCCGATGGCTTTAACTGTCAAAGATGGGATGAAGGCGGAAGAGGGAGCTGTGTAGCATCATCAAGAAACTCACTACTCAGATAACTGAAGGCAAAGATATCAAACTATGGGTAGGGAGACAGGGCCTAAATACGTATTTTAAAATATTCTCCATTATGAAAATACACCAGTATTTAAATCAAAAGCTAAAATGATGAAATGTTGGCAGTTTCTAATACTAAGAGGAGCCTGAAGAGCTTTGAATAAATTGTCTTTATCTTTTCCCCCCTAAAGTACATAGTAGGTGGAGAGAACCTGTCTTTGGCCTTAATATACCGTTCATATATTAGTACAGTGGTACCTCTACTTACGAACTTAATTCGTTCTGTGACCAGGTGCTTAAGTAGAAAAGTTTGTAAGAAGAAGCAATTTTTCCCATAGGAATCGATGTAAAAGCAAGTAATGTTTGTGATTGGGGAAACCACAGGGAAGGTGGAGGCCCTGTTTCCTGGAGAGGCTCCATGGAGGCTTCTCCCCGCCTTTTCCAGCCCTGTTTCCTCCCAGAAGATTCCTAGAGAGGCCCCACGGAGGCTTCTCCCGCCTTTTCCAACTACAGTTTGGGAGGCTGGGGTTTGTAAGTGGAAAATGGTTCTTGAAAAGAGGCAAAAAAATCTTGAACACCCGGTTCTTATCTAGAAAAGTTCGTAAGTAAAGGCGTTCTTAGGTAGAGGTACAACTGTATTTCTTCTGTTAGTTCTTTGACAACCTTCCTCAGAGAGTGCATGTATTCTGTTAACACACCTCATAATTTTTATTTATTTATTTTATTTATTGTTAGAGTTGAAAGGGACCATGCAGGTCATCAAGTCCAACCCCCTGTCTGAGCAGGAATCCTAAAGCACCCCAGCCAAATGGCAGTCCAATCTCCTCTTGAGAGTGTCCAGAGTTGGGGAGTTCACAACCTCCGCAGGCAGGTTGTTCCACTGGTTGATCGCTCTGACATTCAGGAAGTTCTTCCTTACTTCTAGGTTGAATCTCTCCTTGGTCAGCTTCCAGCCGTTGTTCCTCGTCCGGCCCTCTGGTGCTCTGGAGAATAGAGTGGCTCTCTCCTCTCTGTGGCAACCCCTCATATACCTGTATACAGCTATCATGTCCCCTCTGCCCCTCCTTTTCTCTAGGCTATCCATGCCCAGTTCCCGCAATCTCTCTTCGTAAGTCTTGGTTTCAAGTCCCCTAATCATTTTGGTTGCTCTTTTCTGCACCTTCTCCAGAGTTTCAATGTCTCTTTTGAAGTGTGGTGACCAGAACTGGATGCAGTACTCCAGATGTGGTCTGACCAGGGCGTAGTAGAGTGGTATTAAGACTTCCCTGGTCTTGGAGTGTATCCCCCTGTTGATGCAGCTTAGGATGGTGTTGGCTTTTTTTTGGCTTTTTTTTTAATGCAGAGCCATAGGGAGACGTGGGGTGTGGCATTGGATCAGGAATGGGTTCTAAATTAGTTTGCTACCCGTTCACGCTCACATGCACACCCACTGCTTCTGCACATGCGTAGAAGCGTCCCAGGCAGGTGGACAGAACCTCCTGCTGCTGTTGCCACTACCAGTTCACAGAACCAGGCTGAACTGGGAGCAACCCATCACCGCATTGGTTGCACATTCAGCCAATGTGTGGGGACAGAACCCAGCCAACATCTCAGTTGAGCAGAGAAGGCACCAGCATCTCTCTGGTGAATTGTTTGCAATGCAGGGAGTTCTAGGTCACCTCAGACACCCTGTTGTTGTGAGGAAAAACTTTAATTTGTTTGACTTTGTTTGAAATGATTACAAATAATTGAAGAGCAGTGGCAATGATTTGCGGGTTTATTCACGCTTGGTATCTGAATGGAGAGGACATGAGCGTTTGTGCCAAATGAAGATGGCTAGATCTGTGAAGGCATCACACCACAATCATGCAAAATGAATGGAGAAGGTCTATGGCAGAAGCTGACACCTCCCTCTTTGGCTGTGGTCTCTGCCAGGCAGCAGATCTGTTGTGGATGACCAAAAAAAAGGCCTCTCTTGGCAGCAAATGCGGTTTTTAAGAAGTCGGTTTAATTCACCGGTGCCGATTGGTTTATTGGATGGAACGGCATGTTTTTAATCTTTAAAGGGATTGGCCCCTTGTTCACTGCTGCTAGTTTTGGTGTTCTCATTCTTGTACCCCAGCAAACCTCTCTCTCTTTTTCTCTTATTCTCATTTTCTATTTCTCTGCATCTCTGTCCTGTTTGAAGTCCGCCAGATTTGACATTCTCTTTGCGTTCCGGTTGTGGCTTGTAACAACTTGTCCAAAAATAACTGGCTTTGGGGCCTCTGGGAAAGGGCAGGCCAATGGGGAGGGTGACGGGTCAGGTGATGCCCCCAGGCTGTCATAATCCAAGGCTCCACCAAACGTGGTACCTCCAAATGCTTTGGAGGACAGCTCCTCTCTTTCTCTGAGACCCCTTGTGATCACCTGCAATGTAAAACCCTGCCAAATACAGTAAGTATGTCAAGTGGGAAATTGCTGCAAATACAGTGATACCTTGTCTTACAAACTTAATTGGTTCCAGGACGAGGTTCTTAAGGTGAAAAGTTTGTAAGACGAAACAATGTTTCCCATAGGAATCAATGGAAAAGCGATTAATGTGTGCAAGCCCAAAATTCACCCCCTTTGCCAGCCGAAGTGCCCGAAGCAAAAACACAGAGGTCCGGAGGTGGGGTTTCGAGGACTTTGGTGTTTTTGCGATGCTGCAATTTCACTGATGCTCCCTTCGCTGGGAAATTCTACCTCTGGACTTTCGTTGCCAGCGAAGCGCTCATTTTTGCGATGCTGGGATTCCCCTGCTGGGATTCCCCTGCAGTATCGCAAAAACATGGAAGTCCGGAGGTGGGGTTTCCCATGGAGGGGAGCCTCAAGGGAATCCCAGCAGCGCAAAAACGGGTGCTTCACTGGCAATGGAAGTCCGGAGGCGGGGCATCCCAACAGCAGCGGTAGGTTTGTAAGGTGAAAATAGTTTGTAAGAAGAGGCAAAACAATCTTAAACTCCAGGTTTGTATCTCGAAAAGTTTGTATGATGAGGCGTTTGTAAGACGAGGTATCACTGTAATTTGAAATCTTGCTGTTCTTCTTTGTGGAATTTGAGCTATCTTCTGCCGAAAGCTAACCAGGAATGCCTTGGGAAGAAAAGTAACCTCTCTGTAACCACTAATTCAAGGGCCACGAGGCTCCGGGCCTTTCTGCTCTCTCCTTCCTTCCGCTCGTTGAGGACAATATAGCACTGTCGGCCCAGCCTTGCCAAGTGAGATAGGCCCTGTGTGTTTTCTCCCAGCGCCAGTATCTTAACTGCTTGCATTCAAGTGGTGCTGACGCCTGTCCCTCTTCTTGATTTTTGGCATTCAAGGAAAAGAAGCCTCTATTTTGATTTTTATATCAGGTATTGGACTGTGGCTTGCTGCCGTGTCGCCTTTCTCTTTCTGTGTCCGTCCGTCTCATCTCTCTGTCTAGGAACAGAACGAGTGCTTCCCCTGCCTTGTCTTGCCTGAGGCCAGGCTGCTGGCTGTCCCTGGTTGCATGTGAGAACTCCCACCTGTGGAAGCCGCAGAGAAGGAAGCCCGCCCTCTTCTTCCTTCCGCTCGAGTCTCTTCTGCCGTTCGTCCCTTTGCCTCCCCAGCTTTCCTGTGCACTCTGATCCTGTGCTCAGCATTGGGGTTGCGCGCGGGGTGGAGAGGGGGGAGGCGGGAGTTTGCTATGCTATGTGAGAGTGAGGGAACCATCCCCGCTTCCTCCCGCCTTCCCAAGAAAGAGACACCGTTGCTTGCCTCTGCGATAGCTGCTTGTTTTATTACGTCAGGCTTTTGCTGGGGTTGCCTGGCCAAATCCTGGAGTCAGTTCATTTCTCCCAAAGTTGCCCTTTCGGCTCGGGCACCGCAAGGGGAGCGGGGTGGGTGAGGGGGGCAGAACTATTTGACAGGTTGGGAACGTGACCAGCAAAGGACTTATGGGGGGCAAAAGCTTTGGGGGAGCTCCATTTCACAGGTGGCCTTTGCAAGTGGAGGACTTTGCAGGGGCTCGCAATGTGTAATTGCCTCTGTTCCGTTTTTGCAGCCCGGATGAGGACTCCTGCCAGAAATTTGTGCCGTTTGTTGGGGTAAGTGATTGGAGTGCATCAGCCAATAATTTTGCTGGAGCAGAATCTGAATACTATCCAGCCTGGAGTAGGGTTTTTTTAATGACTGGTTAAAAAGAATTCATTGCAGAATGTGCAAATACGTCATTAAAAGCAACCTTGGGAGCTTTAAAATGCGTGGACTTCAACTTCCAGGATTCCCCAGCCATTTCCTTTGCTTCTCGAGAGATGCCTGCAGGAGAAACGGAATGTGTATGCCTTGCATGAAGGGGTCTACTGCGAATTGTTGTGCTGGTGGTGGTGGTGGTGGTTATTGGTTGAAGCTGTGGGTGGGCCCTTCCAGGAGGTTCTCAGGGTGTGGCCAAAAAGTCAAGGTGGCAGACGTGACCATGGCGCAATGAAACCTCCATCTGTAATGCACATTAAAAAAAACCAAACCAGCTTCTGTGACTTTTTGGAACCTCTCATTCCACCCCAAGATCTGCCTGTCAGGGTGGTGGGATATTGGGATATTGCAATGTCTTGGTTTTGAGAATTTTTTCCTCCCGCGCAGGTGGTGAAAGTGGGACTTGTGGAGCAGTCCTTCAGCACTTCAGGTGAGCAATGGGCCCGGGGTGGCGATAAGAGTTGATATCCCTGAGGCAACAGCCCTGCTCTGTTTTCACTCCTGCTTTGTTTCCTGCAGACCCGGGGAAACCTGGGCTAATTATGGAGCTGAAGTCATGCTATGGCAACCTGCCTCGACTATAACCTCTCTTGGTTTTGCACGTGACTGAGGCCTAGGCTTCTGAGAACAACAGCAACCCAAAAAGGCAGGAGAGGCAAAATGAATCCATGCGTGGTCATACTGCAGTAGAATCATGGCAATTTTCACATTTGAAATTTGGGAAGCTCCTCTTTAAATCCACTTATTCATTTATTTTATTTTTATTTATTTTTATTTATTTTTATTTATTTTTATTTATTTATTTATTTTGTCCAATACACAATGAGGGTTTTAGTGGGTATATATATACACATAATAAAATACATGATGAAGGTTATAGAGGAGATACTCATAATAAAGTACAGTGGTACCTCAAGATACGAACCCCTCGTCTTACGAACAACTCGTGATACGAACCCGGGGTTCAGAAAATTTTTGCCTCTTCTTACGAACTTTTTTCGAGTTACGAACCGGCGTTCGGAGACTGCTGGGAAGCCGCGCGGCTGTTTTAAAAGGTGACAGCCGGGCGGCGGGGCTTCCCAGAAGCCTCCCGAACGCCGGTTCGTAACTCGAACAAAGTTCGTAAGAAGAGGCAAAATTTTTCTGAACCCCGGGTTCGGTTCGGGGGGGTGCTGGGAAGCCCCCCAGGCTGGCTGCGACCTTTTAAAAGAGCCGCGCCGCTTCCCATCTGTCTCCTGAAGCCGAATGGCAAAGCCGAACTTCCGCGTTCGGCTTCAGGAGACAGCTGGGAAGCGGCGCGGCTCTTTTAAAAGGTCGCAGCCGGCCTGGGGGGCTTCCCAGCACCACCCCGAACCCGGGTTTGGGGGGGTGCTGGGAAGCCCCCCAGGCCGGCTGTCACCTTTTAAAACAGCCGCGCGGCTTCCCAGCAGTCACCGAAAGCCGTTTTTTTGCGGGGGGTTTTTTGGTTGCACGGATTAATTGACTTTACATTGTTTCCTATGGGAAACAATGTTTCGTCTTACGAACCTTTCGTCTTACGAACCTCCTCCTTGCACCAATTAAGTTCGTATCCTGAGATATTACTGCATATCTAAGAAATAATAGAAAAGAAGGTATAGTAATAGAACATATCAATGAAAGAATAGAAGAAGAGATATAGGAATAGAAGAAAGGTATAGGAGATATAGGAGAGCAATAGGACAGGGGATGGAAGGCACTCTAGTGCACTTGTACTCGCCCCTTACTGACCTCTTAGGAATCTGAAGAGGTCAACCGTAGATAATCTAAGGGTGTAAAGTGTTGGGGGTTTGGGGATGACACTATGGAGTCCGGTAATGAGTTCCACGCTTCAACAACTCGGTTACTGAAGACATATTTTTTACAGTCAAGTTTGGAGTGGTTAATATTAAGTTTAAATCTGTTGTGTGCTCTTGTGTTGTTGTGGTTGAAGCTGAAGTAGTCGCCGACAGGCATGACGTTGCAGCGTATGATCTTGTGGGCAATACTTAGATCAGGGGTCCCCAAACTTGGCAACTTTAAGATTTATGGACTTCAACTCCCAGAATTCTCCAGCTAGCATAGCTAGCTGGAGAATTCTGGGAGTTGAAGTCCACAGGGGTTAAAGTTACCAAGTTTGAAGACCTCTGACTTAGATCTTGTTTAAGGCGTCTTAGTTCTAAACTTTCTAGGCCCAGGATTGAAAGTCTGGTCTCGTAGGGTATTCTGTTTCGAGTGTCCTTTTCCATTTTTTCCTCATCTCATTACTAGGGTTTCAAATTGAGGAGATTTAGCACCCTTCCCCCCTTTGTCCTCACATCATTCTGACAATCTCGCTCTTCAGCCACCATTCATTTAGCCAGGAAGGCTGGAGGGGGAATTGTTATGTTATGGTTTGTTTGTTTTGAATCTGCTGAAAACTGCAGGTCTGTTCAGATGAATGTGATTACATCTCTCCTTCATTACTAAACCCATCCTACAACACTGAGGTTACACAAGGAGGTTGTAGATGGGGGGGAGAGAAAAGTAGAGAATAGTTTGGTGTCTCTCTTCCTTATTTTTTTGGTGTTCAAGCAAACATCTGAACATCAAATGGGTCTGAATGCCCTCCAAAAGGAGCGCTCATCCACACCCAGTTATGGCATGCAGAAACAGCTTCATGTCTTTAATTATTGTATTTTTGCTGCTTTTATTATCTTATACGTGATGTTTTTACTGTGGATTGGATTATCAGATTGGGTTTTTTTTTTACTGAATATTGGTTTTTTTAATTTTGTATACCTCTCTGAGGTCCTTTGGGATAAAGAGGGTGTTTTGTCTAACATGGCAAATTAACTTCCAATTAAGGCTCAGACACAGGGTTTTGAAATGAAATAGTCTATTGTACAGGCTCCTCTCAATTTCTATGGCTTGTCAATCCTTCTAATAATTATGATTACACCAACCAATCAAATCACTAAAACATAATCACCCAATCTATTTGCTACATTCAAACCAAATCTCCACCCCCACACTATATACTAGGAAGAAAGGACAGTTGCAAACATTCCATTTTACAACAGCACGAAGCTTGGAACTTCAGCCTGATGATGGTGAATGTGATTTCACTGAAACGTCGCATAGACATGCAAAATATTACACAGGGCAAAACCCGAACCATCATCAGGCTGAAGTTTCAAGCTTCGTGCTGTTGTAAATATATATATATAAACACAAAATGAATTTGCATAATATTTACAATTCTGTTTCCATTGATTCATTCTTTTTCTTAAACGTTAGTTCAATTCTTTTTTCTTTTCTATCTAGCTATATAATTTCCCCCAAACTGTATAGTAGTCTTTATTTTGTTTATTCTGTAATTCATATGTTAATTTGTTTAATTTAGCACAATCTAGCATTTTCCTAATCACCATTTCTTCATTTGGTATATTTTCCTTTTTTCCAAGTTTGTGCAAACACCAGCCTTGCTGATGTTAATATATGTGTTATCAAGTAGTAGTCTTCCTTACCATGCTTCTTTTTAGACTTAGGGAAGCTTACAACCTGTTAGCAATAGTACTTTCTAACAGAGCCAGCCTATTGCCCCCACAATCTGGGTCCTCATTTTACCCACCTCGGAAGGATGGAAGGCTGAGTCAACCTTGAGCCGGTGGTGAGATTTGAACCGCTGACCTACAGATCTAGCAGTCAGCTTTAGTGGCCTGCAGTACCGCACTCTACCCACTGTGCCACCTCGGCTCATTAAAGGACCTGGCTGCGATCCAACCACAGTACAGGGTAGCCCAGACAATCGGTTCTTTTAGATCTAAAAGAGCCACACATAAAAAGCCTAAACTGTATAACAAGCAAGATTATACCCAAATCTCTTACAAGCTATCGGGAGGTCCTTAATGACAGCAGATATCCCTCCAAGGTCTGGCCAAATCCCCCAGGACCCAGTGCTAGGCTGTGTGCAGAAGCTTCCAGCTTAAAGGCCAGTACAGTGGTACCTCTACTTAAGAACATTTTTTTCATTCCGTGACCAGGTTCTTAAGTAGAAAAGTTTGTAAATAGAAGCAATTTTTCCCAAAGGAATCAATGTAAAAGCAAATAATGCATGCAAACCCATTAGGAAAGAAATAAAAGCTCAGAATTTGGGTGGGAGGAGGCGGAGGAAGAAGAGGAGGACAGTTGTTGGTGAAGGAAGAAGATGAGGGGAATAAAAAAAATCCAAAACTTTAAGGCTTTAAAAAAAAAAGAGGCACTCTGAGGAGATGAGGAGGAGCACGCGCCTCCTATATACCTGGCGTGAGGCTGCCTCCCATACACTGCGCCAGAGAGAGAAACCCAGGGGGAATGGCAGGAAACTGGCCGGGCCTTCATGCTGCTCTCAAATTTCCTGAGAAATTTTTCTGGGCTCGGGTTCTTAAGTGGAAAATGGTTCTTAAGAAGAGGCAAAAAAAATCTTGAACACCCGGTTCTTATCTAGAAAAGTTCTTAAGTAGAGGCCTTCTTAGTAGAGGTACCACTGTATTAAGTTTTCATGAAAATATGGCACCATGACTTTTAAGGTTCTGCTTCTAAGGTCACGAGGCTGCAAAGTCTTAACTTTGACCAGGTGGCACATCACTCTGGGACGAGCATTGAAAGTTTGGAACTTTCCGCAAACAAGGAAATCTTTGCAGCTATGTGAAGACCCTACACACACACACACACACACACACACACACACACACACACACACTCTTCTTTATCCAGCAAGAGTGTAAAGCAAATAGGTTAGCTCAAAATCAACCCTACACTTTTCTTAATATGAAGAAGAAATCAAAATAGGGCGCTCGCCTCTTCAAAATACAATGGCATTCCGCATTGCTACTACCGAGAGATTCATTGTGCTTCTTGTTGTTGCTTTAAAAGAGATTGTTTTGTGACTTGTGTGAAATGTAGAACAAGAGAAAAGATGTGGCACGCTTGGAGAAAAAGTGTTGTTTTGACATTTGTCTTTGAGAAGCCTCAAAAGGGCAAGCATGTATTGTTACGGAGTAAAATTAAACGCCTCTCCCTGCATTCTCCCTCCCTTCTCTCTGATAAAGGAATAGGAGTCAAATAATAACACTTGGTAGTTATTGTGGCTCTAGGGCAGAGGTGCAGCCAATTTATTTTTGCACCACATTTTTTACCAAGAGATTGTGCTGAAAGTACTTGTTCAAATATAAATATCACTATATCAAATGTGTCCAATTACATGAATTCAATTACTGTTCATTTGGAAAGTACCAAGTTTAATTAAGCATAAAATAAATCATGTACATTAATCATGTCTAATAATAATAGCACATTCAGTATCTAGATAGACCAAACAGAAAAAAGACTGAAAAATGAAGCATAGAAAGTAGAAGAACATTGGGTGGGGGGGGGGGTGGGGGGGTGTTTTCCAACCAGGAAGAGATTCATTGGAATTCTATGTCCTGAAACCATAGAAGATGCTTCAAACTAGCTAGTAGATAGCTGGGCAATCAAGAGTATCAGGATGCAATGCTGTTTTGGTTCCAGATTAGGGGGGGAAACAAACAAATGCCAACCCTATGCCATGGTTTCTTATACTGAATTGTCTGGGAACAAACCACATAACTGTTGAAAGGCTGTTTTCAAACCACAGTGGCTCGGTTGACACAATGAATTAAACAGTGATGAAATCCTTTTTTTTTTACTACTGGTTCAGTGGGCATGACTTGTTGGGCGTGTTGTGACTTGTTGGGCGTGACTTGTTGGGTGTGGCAGGGGAAGGATACTGCAAAAAACCCATTCCCTCCCCACTCTGGGGCCAGTCAGAGGTGATATTTGCTGATTCTACTCAAAAATCACTAGAGGTGATATTTGTCGAACTACTCAAAATGTCTGCCATCTGTTCTCTGAACTACTCAAAATGTCCGCTATCTGTTCTCTGAACTACTCAAAATGTCCGCTATCAGTTCTCTGAACTACTCAAACTGTCCGCTATCAGTTCTCTGAACTACTCAAACTGTCCGCTATCAGTTCTCTGAACTACTCAAAATGTCCGCTATCTGTTCTCTGAACTACTCAAAATGTCCGCTATCAGTTCTCTGAACTACTCAAACTGTCCGCTATCAGTTCTCTGAACTACTCAAACTGTCCGCTATCAGTTCTCTGAACTACTCAAAATGTCCGCCATCTGTTCTCTGAACTACTCAAAATGCCTGCCATCTGTTCTCTGAACTACTCAAAATGTCCGCTATCTGTTCTCTGAACTACTCAAAATGTCCGCTATCTGTTCTCTGAACTACTCAAAATGTCCGCTATCAGTTCTCTGAACTACTCAAACTGTCCGCTATCAGTTCTCTGAACTACTCAAACTGTCCGCTATCTGTTTTCTGAACTACTCAAAATGTCCGCCATCTGTTCTCTGAACTACTCAAAATGTCCGCCATCTGTTCTCTGAACTACTAAAAATGTCCGCTATCTGTTCTCTGAACTACTCAAAATGTCCGCTATCTGTTCTCTGAACTACTCAAACTGTCCGCTATCAGTTCTCTGAACTACTCAAAATGTCCGCTATCTGTTCTCTGAACTACTCAAACTGTCCGCTATCTGTTCTCTGAACTACTCAAAATGTCCGCTATCTGTTCTCTGAACTACTCAAACTGTCCGCTATCAGTTCTCTGAACTACTCAAAATGTCCGCTATCTGTTCTCTGAACTACTCAAAATGTCCACTACGGGTTCTTCAGAACCTGTCGGAACCTGCTGGATTTCACCCCTGGACTAAGCTGAAACCACATTGTGACCAGGGACAGATTCTCATTTCTGCTGCTACTGGTGCGCTGCGCACACAGCTTTGCTTGTCTTGTGTGTGCACACGCATGTCCCAGCATGTTTTTGCTTCTGCGCATGTGCAGGAAGCAAAGTCTCATGAGGGGATGTGTGCGTGCATGAGATTTCGGTGATTTTGTTTTGCTTCTGCACATGTGCAGGAAGCAAAGTCTTGTGAAGGGATGCGCACATGCGTGAGATTTTGGCCATTTTTTTGCTTCTGCGCATGCTGAAATCTCTCACACCCGTATGTCCCCTCATAAGATTTTGTTTCCTGCGCATGCGCAGAAGCAAAAGGAAGTTGGGACGCGCATGCAGGACAGGCCTAGCTATATGCGCAGCTCAACTTTTACTACCAGTGTGGCGTCCTTATCCGTTCCGGTAGGAACCCACTACTGATGGTGACATAGCTTGTATGCAAATCCAGCTGGTGCCTCTGTCCTTTCATTGTTCCTTCCATAGTAAACTACCTTGTTAAGTCTGGTAGGGCAAGGCCTATGGAAACAGTCTAGCTCTAACAGCAGATAAAAACCTCCTTTGCTCCTCATTCCAAACAGCCAGGTTTTCCCCCTAAGTCAGTGATGGTGAACCTAGGGCATGAGTGCCACAGGTGGCACGTGGAGCTATATCTGCTGGGACGTGAACCATTGCTCTAGCTCAGCTCTAATGTGCATGTGTGTGCTGGCCAGTTGATTTTTGGCTTGCACAGAGTCTTTCGGAGGCAGTTTTGGCTTCCAGAGAGCCTCTGGGGCAATGGGGGAGGACATTTTTACCCTTCCCCAGCTCCAGGAAAGCCTTTGGAGCCTGGGAAGTGTGAAACACGAGCTACTGGGCCCACTAGAAGTTGGGAAACAGGCTGTTTCCGGCCTCTAGAGGACTTCCAGGGAGTGGGGGAAGCTGTTTTTGCCCTCCCCAGGCATTGAATTATGCTCTTTCGGCATCCGAGGCAAAACAGGTTCACCATCACTGCCCTAAGTCCTCCAGGGAGACAAGACATGTAATCCAGTGCTTTCTCACAATTTCCTCTAGTTGATTCTGACGATGCTACCATCTGTTCCACCTCGCTGCTGAGCTCATCGTCTCCCTCTGGTGGAGGGATCCCTTATACCAAGGAAGCTATAGGAACCCCTCCGCCTTCTCCCTCTGTCAGCAGTGGGCTCTCAGGAACTGGGTAAGCATCTTTCAATTTGCTTATGGGCATTTTGTGATACTGTTAACTGGACAGAGCTCTTTCGTTTAGCATATTTAGGTTGGCATGATTTCTTTGGGTAGCAGGCTGCACTTGTAGCGTTTACAGAGTTGACACTCCAAATCCAGAATCAGAATCGGATTTTGGACCAGAATCCTATTTTGGGGAGGGCATAAAGAAGTGTGTTAGCCTTTACAATGCTTAAGGCAGTGATTTTCAACCTTTTTTGAGCCAGGGCACATTTTTTATATTTACAAAATCCTGGGGCACACCACCAACCAAAATGACACAAAATGACACTCTAACACAGTACATATTACATACAGTAGTACCTCATGATACAAATCCCTCGTCATATGAACTTTTCGGGATACGAAAACGGATTTGGAAATTTTTTGCCTCTTCTAACGAACTTTTTTCGCCTTACGAACCTGCCGCCGCAAACGCCGAACCCGGAAGTTTGGCAAAAGTTCGGGTTCGGGTGGCCGCCAAGAAGCGCCGCTACCCAGCTGTCACCTTCCGAAACAGCCGGGAGGCTTCTTGGCGTTCTCCCAAACGCCGAACCCAGAAGTTCGGCAAAAGTTCGGGTTCGGCATTCGGGAGGCCACCGAGAAGTGCTGCTGCCCGGCTGTCACCTTCACAGAAGAGCTGCGGAGCTGTCGGACGGTTGGGAGGCTCAAACGGAGGTGGGGAATTCCAATAAGGAATTCCATGGGTGGAGCTTTGACGTCATGGAGACATCCTTCCTGGCCGGCCGAAACGTGGACTCCAGGAAGGATGTCTTCGTGACATCAAAGCTCCACCCATGGAATTCCCTATTGGGATTCCCCACCTCCGTTTGAGCCTCCCGACCGGCTGACAGCTCCATGGCTCTTCTTCGAAGGTGACAGCCGGGCGGCGGTGCTTCGCAGCATTCTCCCGAACCCGAACGCTGAACCCGAACTTTTGCCGAACTTTTCGGGTTCGACGTTCGGGAGAACGCCGAGAAGCCCCCCGGCTGTTTTGGAAGGTGACAGCCCGGTCGTGGCGCTTCTTGGTGGCCTCCAGAACCCAAACCCAAACTTTTGGCGTTTGGGAAAACGCAGAGGAGCACCCGGCTGTTTCAAAAGATGACAGCCGGGCGGTGGCGCCCAGCAGAGCGCTGTTTTTGCGATTTTTTTTTGCTTGCACGCATTAATCGGTTTTACGTTGTTTCCTATGGGAAACATTGTTTCGTCTTATGAACTATTCATCTTACGAACCTCCTCCCGGAACCAATTAAGTTCGTAAGACGAGGTATCACTGTATATAATTAATAATATAGTTTCTAAATGTATTTATACTCACTTAGTGTGAAACCTGGGCCAGTTTCGATGAACACAAACAGGACATCCTGGCAGGAACGGTAGTTTGGGGACCCATGTTTAATTTCCCCACGGCACACCTGACCATGTCTCATGGCACACTGGTTGAAAAACACTGCTTAAGGCACCATTTCACTCTACAATCTTTCTTGGAGCACTCCTCTTCCTGCCCTCTCCCCCAGCATAAATGGAGGGGGGGGGAGGAAGGACAATGGTGAAGAGCAGATTCAATTTCACCATTCTTAAGGAGGCCCAAGAGATTGCAGAAGGATATGAGCCCCTGTTTTGCACCCCCTGTGGCCTAATTCATTTCTTCCGAGAAGACTGAATGATGTCAAGGAGTCATGACAGAGACAGATGAGCAAAAAGAATGTACCGATCCAGTTAGTTTACTCTGAGTGTAGAAATGCTGGAGGCATTGCCAGAATTCTTTGTTTGGGGACCGTAACGATATTGGCACAGGAATGTGGCTCCATGAGAAAAGAATATCTATCAAGAAAATTCAACTATTGAATGCCTGGAGACCATTAAAGGAATGAGATACAGTGATCCCTCGATTATCGCGGGGGTTACGTTCCAAGACCTCCCGCGATAATCGATTTTCTGCGATATAGTGGTGCGGAAGTAAAAACACCATCTGCGCATGCGCGCTCTTTTTTCCATGGCCGCGCATGCGCATATGGTGGAGCCGGGGAGCGACGAAAGTGCAACTAATATTAGATAAACATCTATCTAAATAAATAAAATAAACATCTCGCCGCTCGTCCTTTCGCCCGCCCGCCGCTCGTCCTTTCACACGAGAGAGGGAAAGTGAGAAAAAGAGAGAGAGCAAGAGGGGGAGAGATAGAGAAAGAGAGAGAAGGAAAGAAAGAAAGAGATGAGAAAGGAAGGAAGAGAGTGAGAGAGAGGAAGAAAGAGAGAGAGAGAAGAGTGGAAGGAAAAGAGAGAGAAATGATAGAAAAAAGGGGAGAAAAAAAGAGAAATGAGAAAATGATTGAAGCAGAGAATGACAGGAAAGAAAGAGAAAGAGACAGAGAAGTGACTCTTGGTGATGACGTATGACGTCATTGGGTGGGAAAAACCGTGGTATAGCAAAAAAACCGTGGAGTATTATTTAATTAATATTTTTAGAAAAACCGTGGTATAGCGTTTCGCGAAAATCGAGACCGCGAAAATCGAGGGATCACTGTAATATCAAAGACTGGTTACAGTGACTCCGGGCTGCAAAACAATGACTTGAAAAATAAAAAGGGGCAAGTCATTCTATTTATAAAGGTACATGAATAGCAGCATTTTTGTTCAGAGGAAAAACGTTTTCCAGTAAAAGTAAAAAGCAAAGATTAACAGCACATGATAGTTCAGAACTCCTCAAAATTCAGCTAAATGACAGCATGTTGATCTCTTCTTCGCTTTCATAGCCTGAAGTGGTACAATGGCTTCTCCTCCTGCAGAGGGCACAACTTAGAAACATAGAAACATAGAAGACTGACGGCAGAAAAAGACCTCATGGTCCATCTAGTCTGCCCTTATACTATTTTCTGTATTTTATCTTAGGATGGATATATGTTTATCCCAGGCATGTTTAAATTCAGTGACTGTGGATTTACCAACCACGTCTGCTGGAAGTTTGTTCCAAGGATCTACTACTCTTTCAGTAAAATAATATTTTCTCATGTTGCTTTTGATCTTTCCCCCAACTAACTTCAGATTGTGTCCCCTTGTTCTTGTGTTCACTTTCCTATTAAAAACACTTCCCCCCTGAACCTTATTTACCCCTTTAACATATTTAAATGTTTCAATCATGTCCCCCCTTTCCCTTCTGTCCTCCAGACTATACAGATTGAGTACATTACGTCTTTCCTGATACGTTTTATGCTTAAGACCTGCCACCATTCTTGTTCAGATGGCTTTTCATTCAGGTGGCTTTTCTTTTTCCTCTTTTTTCAGCAATCTGAGCCCTGGTGTGGAGGTGATGGGCCTGCAGGTGGACTACTGGACAGCTCAAGGGCCAGAGAAGAGAAAAGAGGCTGAAAAGCGGGAGATAGGCATCAAGAACACCCTGAAAAGCAACTTCCGCTCCCTGCAGGTCAGCCGCATCCCTGGTCCAGGAGAGCTCACCCCACCTAACACCATGGCCATGACTGTGGTCACCAAGGAGAAAAACAAAAAAGGTAACCAGATCATTCAAGGACCCATTTTCCCCATTTCAAGTTGTCTCACCCAGAGTTCCCTATGGTTATAAATTAACATAAATTAACATAATTAGAGTTTGTTGCAAAATATAGGTTATAAAGCCCTACATGGCATCGGGGCAGATTACTTATGGGACTGCCTTCTACCGCACGAGTCCCACCAACTAGTCAGGTCCTACAGAGTCGGCTTTCTCCAGGTCCCATCAACTAGAACAGGGGTAGGCAAAGTTGGCTCTTCTATGACATGTGGACTTCAACTCCCAGAATTCCTGAGCTAGCATGATTGGCTCAGGAATTTTGGGATTTGAAGTCCACAAGTCATAGAAGAGCCAACTTTGCCTACCCCTGAACTAGACAATGTCATATAGCAAGGCATTTGTTTCATTTCAACAGAGGTCAGAGTGAGAGAGTTACAGGGAGGGGAAGGGCCACGTTCAGCTTTAAGATTAAGTTCCAGTTTCGATTCTCTGCACAGACTTAGATGTAGTTATTTCCCATTGGCTGACAGCTGCTATGCCTATTCCCTGGCTAATCTTATAAACATGGCTCTCCCAGTTCATGAATATCTTAACATAATTCATAAACAAAAAATGCTTGTGGCTTCACGTATATTCTGGGATTAACTTCTTTGCCCATTATTGGTTTAACTATAGTTTGAATTTAGCTCCGTTGAGCCATGATCTTTTCTTGGCAGTGATGTTCCTGAGCAAGAAACCTAAAGAGAAGGATTTGGAACCCAAAAGCCAAGTGATCGAAGGGATCACCCGCCTGATCTGCACAGCCAAGCATCAAAACACCATGTTGCGTGGTAAGTGGGTCAGCTCAATGTTTTCCAACTTGGGACCTATCATGGTAGAGTTCTCCTTCTACTTGACAAGGTCAGAGCACAGGTCTCCATGTGGGTCTGCCAAGTCTTTTCCCCTGGATCCCCCAATCGGTTGACCCCCAGATGGGTTCCAGTCTCCATATATCTGAAGGGTATCAGTTTCAGGAAGATATTTCACAAAACCAACTTCTCTTGAACCAACTTCCTCCAGAGATTCACACTGCCCCCACCCTCCTGGCCTTTCGCAAGGCTTTAAAAACTGACCTGTGTCATTAGGCGTGGGGCCATTGAGCTTATCTTGCTCCAGTTGCATATGTGACTGTGTGACTATTGTTGAATGAATGTTTTTTTATATTATAGGGATTTTAATTACAGGGGTTTCTTATATTATAGGGGTTTTAATTAATAGTTTGTGTTAGGTTGGGTTTCACTTTTTATATTGTATTGTATTTTGCTCTTATTGTTGTAAGCCGTCCTGTGTCTCCAGAGAAGGGCAGTATAGAAATCCAACGAAAGAAAGAGAGAGAGAGAGAGAGAAAGAAAGAAAAAAGAGGGAGGAAAGAAAGAAGGAAAGGAAGGGAGGGAAGGAAAGAAGGAAGGAAGGAAGGAAAGAAGGAAGGAAGGAAGGAAGGAAGGAAAGAAGGAAGGAAGCTAGGGTTGAATTCCTTCACCAGCACCATCATCACGCAGTGTATTTATATAATATGGCTCTTACCTCCCTTCGCACATGCCCCTGAGTTTGACCTCTATATTTAACCTGCCTTTACTGCTCCGAGAATGATAATATTCTGTCATCTTTCCTACAGTTTGTATTGATGGCGTGGAGTGGAATGATGTGAAGTTTTTCCAACTGGCTGCACAGTGGCCAACGCACGTCAAACATTTTCCAATCGGCATCTTCGGCTACTCCAAGAGTGTGTGATGTGAAACAAGCCGTACGGAAGAGTCCGGGCTCTGCCAGATAGACCAGGAGGAGCAGTATCTGCTTCCTTTGTTTCTGAAGACTGACTGCCCCTACAGAGCCGACTCTGGCAAGGGCTCACCTTGCTCCCTTTGTTCTGTGCAGGGAGCATCCCGATTTGCTTTATGTCTCACCCATGAGTTTTTTAGTTTAACGTGAACTTGGGTTGTAGGAAAGGGAAGGAAGACAGATGCACACACACACAAAGACCCAAGAGAGAAATGGCTTTTCAACACCAAGACTCTTGAGGCTAGAAGATCAGGCCTGTCTTCTCTGTTTGTGTGACATCATGAATGAAAGAGGCTGAGCAGGGTTGAATAGCTTCCCAAGTTGCTTGCGGAAGGTGGGACAGAGTTCCTTTCCATGCCTTGTCTAGCTGGCTTGGGCAAGAATTGGGAAGGCAGGTCTTCTTTTAACTTGCTGCTACCTTGTAAATCTCTAATGGGAGGATAAAATGTGTGTTAAGACCTTTTCCCTAGAATTGCTTAGCCAGGCTTGCCCAGAAGCGTCCTGGACCAGTTGACCTCTGCCCACAAGTGCCAATCGGCAGTCCTCTGTCTCAGAATCCACCGAGGGCTACAGCATCTTGGCATCTTGCAGTTTCTTTTTAACATGAAGCCACTTTTCCCTGCCTCTCCTCTGACTTGGAGTGGAGCTGGCACTGTTTGACTTCTCACACTGTAGGAATGCGTAGAGCAGGGTATCTTAACACAAGAAGAAGAAGGGGTTGACATCTGAGAGGAGCACCAGTTCTGGATCTGCTCCAGAGGCTGCTTAACGGGTGGCGCACGAGCCATTTTGTGTTGTTCTTACCTTGCTCAAACCGTTCTTTAAGGAAGCAGCTAGAGGAACTGTTTCCTCCATTCATCAGCCGTGAGCACAACAGAAAGAAATGGCACCATAGCTGGACTTCGGCAAGGAGGAAATGGTCCAGGCTGTGCCGTGAACCAGCAGGCAAGAGTACTCTTTTCCAGCCAAGTAAAGGGAAGAATCGTAGAATAGATTCTGAACGAACACCCTTTCAATAAAATAGAGGAAGGAAAACCTTTGCTAAGCAGTATTGGGGAGGGGAAGATGGAACGGGGCAGGTAGGCTTAAGTTCTTCTTCAGAGTAAGAAAATGTATCTTGAGGGAGGGGGGGGTTAGGCCATTGTCTCCCCCAGAAGTATTTTAGCTCCGCGTAAATGTTGCATATTTGTTTTCTTTGCCTGTACCACACTGCTGTGCCCTGCTGTATAGGTAAGGTCCAGTACTAATATCTAAAGCTTGTGGAAGTGGTGGGGCAAGCTGGGCGCCTCCCACCTCTGTTCAGATGGAAGAAAAAAGGGGCTCTCGCATGATGGAACCGGCTTGTGAAATCTACACACTCCATTTAGAGCCAGTAAGAGTGCTCCTCCCTTTCCCCAGATCAGCACTTTTGCCTGGACAGGTCTCAGGGTAGTTACTACGTCCCCAAGCTGTATCCAGTTCCACCTTCGCTGTGTTGTTGTAATAGATCTGCCGCACTGGCAGACTGATGAAGCCGCCAAGCAGGAGATCCACCGGCAAGGTCAGGTGCAATGGTGTGCTGGGCGGGGAGTTGGGGAGATGGATAGTCACAGACCTTTAAGATTGCTTAAACTGGTCAGGAGAGCTTGAACAAGTGAGTTTTGCGAAAATATAGTAAGTGTCAGAAGGCAGCTACTGGTGCCTCCGTTCAGAGGTGGGCTGCTAAGGTGGAGCGGCGGCGTGTGTTTGCCCCGTGGCTCTGAGTGCTAGCGGAGTCTGGCGCAATTCTGTTACTGTACTTGCGCGGGTAGAATTGCGCGCGGAGATGCGGGTGCCTCGAAACATGGGCACACCTGCATCTCCATGCACAATTCTGCTACCCGCACAGAGCCAGTAGCAGAATTGTGCCAGACTCCGCTAGCACTCAGAGCTACAGGGGCGAGCACACGCCGTCGATCCACCTTAGCAGCCCACCTCTGCTTCCGTTCCTTCCCTAGCTGGATCCACAAACGGCCCCCATCCATTCTCTTATCCCTAAATCATGCAGGCGCCAAAGGCCAGGACCTCGGCCTTCCTGGAGCTTGTGTCACTAGAACTGCCAAACCAACGTCCCCTGCCTTGAAAGTGTGTCCTACCGAACTTAAAAAGAGACCTAAACTGTGGTATTGCGCCTGCCTGGCGAATGCAGCTGCTCGTGGTTAGGAGAGCAGGGATGGTGGGGTAAAATCCCATTTTTTACAAGATTCTATTTTTGTTAATGTAAGGTTGCTTTCTGGATTAATTTTAATAAATTAATGCTGGTACCATTGTGACTGAGAGCGTCAAGTTGATTTCATTCTTGTTTTCTGTTCTGCTTTGGGCCCTACCGGATCGGAACAGAGAAGCCTCCACGAGCAAAGGATTCAATTCAAACACTTTTATATAGTTAAAGATGCTTTGTACAGACAGGAGCAGATTTTTCAGTTCATGTTGGCAGAGGCCCTGCTTAAAGTGGCCCAGGGATAACAAATGGCGCTTAAATTGGCCCAGGGATATTTTTACTCTATTTTTACTCTGTTCCCAGTCAATGAATAGAGATGCCTACATTGGCACAGTAGGTAGATATACTGTAGAGTTGCTTAACAAAAGACATAAAGCTGTCAGTTGAATTGTGCTGTTTTCTTCTGGTTGACACCTGCCCCCCTTTCATGCCTGTTTCTTAAATTCTCCATACTTTTAAAAACTATTTCGGAGGGGAGGAGCCTCAAAAGTATTAAAACAAATCCAAAACTAAGACCCTCTTCAACTTGTGAAACCCTTTGACCGATGCCTCGTGCCTCTAAATCCCAAAGAAGATACAATTCAAAACCGTTGTGAGTGGTCCACGACTGGGTCAGTTAGTGACAGATTTTGAGGAGCGTGAACTGGGCCCATCATGGTACCCTAGCCCAGTGTTCTTGCCAGCTGAATGAGAGTGTAAGAGTGAGGGAGAGTTGGAATCTGAGGAACCTCCAGAGGCCGTAGAAACCCCAATGGTGGTAATGTCTGACTCAGAGGGGGGAAGAGGACATTGAGGTTCAGGAGCCCCTATCAGACGCCCAAGTCAGAAGGTTTAGAAGTAGACAGGAACAGCTTTATGGGAAAAGTTCTAGAATATGGAAAAAGTCTAATCAGTCATATAGTTCTAAGAAACAGTTGGCTACACCCAGTCTGTATATAAGGGAGGGTTTCTGGGTAAAGCGGTGTGGATTTGCAACGTTTGTCATGGTGCCACATTCCGATCCGGAGTTCCAGAACTGCCGTGCTGAGAAACTGCTGTGGCTTCTTTATGAGTTATGCAGAGATGCCAATAATGAGGAAAAAAATAAACCTGGAGACCTGGGAGGGTATGTGTGTGATTTACGGACCTTATTTCAAGAAAGAATGTTAATTGGCTCGGCCTCTCAGAATTCTGGGAGTTGAAGTCCAAATATCTTCAAGTTGCCAAGATTGGGAAACACTGTACTAATGAATTCAATACCTCTCAACTATCTCTCAACTAGGTAAAGCCTAAGGGAAGGGAAGAAGGAAACTAAACCTTAAAAAAGTTTACTTGGCAGTAAGGCCAAGTAAAAAACATACACACTTTCTTTCAGTGGAATTTACTTCTAATAGATACACATGATTGCAGGCAGGCAGCTAGTTCCGTTGTTTAATAGGCTGTAAGTAAAATTTATTAACAAAATTTGTTTATTTATTTTAATTTATTCCATTTGTATGCTGCCCAACTCCCTAGGGACTTTAGGCGGCTCACAACCAAAAATGAAACATACAAATAATGTTAAAATCTCTAAAAACAATTTAAAAACAGTTTAAATCCAACAATTAAAAACCATGCATACCATTTATACCTAAACAACAGAATGTAGGAGCAAAAAATCATAGCAATAGTCTGAGCTATGTTTTTCTTCTTTAAATGGAAGTAGTACCCATTTTAACCAGACATTAAGACTCATTAGTTTGGGATCCTAGTATGGCTTGCACTGAACCTTGACAGTACTTGTTTTCCTTACAAACTATCTCAACTACTTTAGAATAGAGCAGGATGCTCCAATTGTCTGATTGCACTTTATCTGCACAAGTTAGGGTTCTGTTGCCAAATGAATGCAGTCCTCGTTGCAAAAAAATGCAGCCTTTTCCTGCTATGACTATCATTATTGATGTAAAAAATATAAGGTAACAAAACACATATCTGGCATTTAAATTTCACCCCTTGCACAGAATACAATTTGTGTGGCAAGGGAGGTAGGAACTCTTTTGAAGGAAAGCCTACAGTATTTTCTTTTTAAAATTAAATTCTATAAGATTTTATTATTATTATCATTATTTATTAAATTTATATGCCGCCCCTCTCCGAAGACTCAGGGCAGCTTCCAACATATAAAAGCAGTAAACATCGAGATATAACAATTAAAGTTAAAATTTAGAATTACATTTAAGAAGAACTAAAAGGCCTATTAACATGCACATATACACATTCAAGTAAACCTACTATACATTCATTGGCGAGGGGGTAGAATCTAATGACCCCAGGCTTGGCGGCATAGATGAGTTTTTAGGCGCTTACGGAAGGTGAGGAGGGTGGGGGCAACAGGAATCCCTGGGGGGGAGCTGATTCCAAAGGGCCGGGGGCCCCATAGAGAAGGCTCTTCCCCTAGGCCCCGCCATGACATTGTCTAGTCGATGGGACTTGTAGAAGGACGACTTTGTGGGACTTGACCTGTCGCTGGGATTCATGCACTTCAAATGAAGGAAAATCTATGTGTCCCTGGGTAATAATAATTAAAATAATAAATAAATAATAATAATAATGTTGCAGGATTCCACCTGGTTGGGCACCGAGGCCACTGGTTTAGTCTTTTACACTAAATCATCATACTCTCCAATCACTTGTAGTCCCTTTTGGCTTCCTCTTAGCCTGATCCTATTCTCTGGTAGAACTGCATATTGCTAAAAACTATTTGCAAAAAGTATATCAGGAAAAGTACAACTGAGTGGAAAGGTACAAAATGAAAAAGGTCTGTTGTCCGCCCAAGAATTAACCATATATGCCCAGTGGAAAGTTGCTTTTCATAAATGTTAAATAGTTAGAGTTCTTCTACCATCTAAAGAATTCTCTTTCCATTCTGTGATTGTGGAAAATGGGAATATGTGCAAAAAAGTTCCCTTCAACATACAAAGTAAAGCAGATCCTAATTTTTTTTGTTTTTAATTTATTGAATGTGGAATTGAGCTGTGGGGCTTGTGAGCCACAACCATTAGTTTATGCTAAATCATGCACAATTCTGGCTGTAATTTAAAAAAACCACATTCTGTATGTTGCTAAATATGTCTTTATTTGGAATTTGGCAATGGATGTGCTTCCAAAATTTTGGATAACATATAGAAAAGAATTGAAGTGGAAGGCAGCTGCACTAGGTAATTAGGTAGCTCAAAACATAAACCATGGAAATATTGCTGAGCAGGAATTTCCATCTGTCATTTTTACATCTCAAGAAATCTATTGCTATGGGGGGGGGATAAAGACCCCCCCCAACCAATTACCTGTCATAACGACATAGGCAACTACTTGCTTTTAATGTGTAAAATGCAAGTAGATAAATCATCTGAAATTGTAGGTGACAAATAAAATAATTTTAAAAATGAACAGTTTTCTTAACTTCAAGGTTAAGGAAATGGAACAGGTACCTTATTTTTTACTTGGATCTAAAACTTCCTTTCATCCGATCTTTACCAACTGCTATTGGGCAGGAATGCAAGGGTGTAAATAAGAAACCCAGGTGATATGATAGAAATGCTAAAAAAAACTGCATTCTTTACAAAGGACTGAAGAGTGTTTTTTCTCGGTAAATGAACATGGATTACAAAAACAGACTAGTTGTTGTAAAGTAGACAAGGACTGCAAATGAATAGAAAAAGTTCATTGCCTTAAGGTTGGGGTGTTAAACTCTATTTCATTGAGAGCTGCCTCAAGATTATGTTTGACCTCGGGGGGGTGTGCAGAATGGAAAGGCCAGAGGGAGTGGCCAGCTTATCACTCCTGTCGGGGGCACCTGTGGAGGCCTGAGCGTTATGCCAGTGAAAATCGTCTCCCGAGCTTCGTTTGCACTGCCAGAGGGTTGTAGGTGGCTGTGGCAACCAAAACAGAGCTCGGGAGCTTGTTATAAATATAAATAAAATAAATAAAATAAATAAAATAATTTTTTGCTGGCAGAAGTACTGTGTGCTGGGCTTCGCTGTTTCCAGGGCAGCCCTGTGGGCCAGATATAAGTATCCTGCAGGCTGGATCAGGCCCCCAGGGCCTTGAGTATGACATACCTGCCTTAAGGCAAGAGTCATGTATTAAGATTCTATAAAGAGGAGGATGGATACCAACCATCCATCATATAATGGAGGTTTCAACTACGTCCTGTGGCAACACAACAGTCTGAAAATAGGCAGGTACAGTGATACCTCGTCTTACGAACCCCTCGTCATACGAACTTTTCGAGATACGAACCCGGGGTTTAAGATTTTTTTGCCTCTTCTTCTTTTCTTCTTTTCAACTTACGAACCCAAGCCACCACCGGTGGGATGCCCCGCCTCCAGACTTCCGTTGCCAGAAAAGTGCTGTTTTTGCGCTGCTGGGATTCCCCTGCTGGGATTCCCCTGCAGTATTGCAAAAACACAGAAGTCTGGAGGTGGGATTTCCCAGGGAGGGGAGTCTCAGGGGAATCCCAGCAGTGCAAAAACAGGCGCTTCGGCTGGCAACATAAGTCCCTAGGCAGGGATTCCCAGCAGCATAAGGCAAAAAGGGTGAGTTTTGGGCTTGCACGCATTAATCGCTTTTCCATTGATTCCTATGGGAAACACTGTTTCATCTTACAAACTTTTCACCTTACGAACCTCATCCAAGAACCAATTAAGTTCATAAGACAAGGTATCACTGTACACATGGGCGGTTGGAGGGGGAGAGAATGTTTTTTGAACCATCTGACTTTATAATTGAGTCACCTTGCTCAAGCCGTAGAGGAAAAAAAGTGTTGGAATTATTCCCGAGGTCATGTCCCACAACTGCGGCCAGGCAGTAGAGGAACAGAGCCAGTTCTTTTCAGGAAGGGGGGAGGGAACCTTATTACTGTTGTGCTTGGTATAACAATTATTGGAAAATTGCTCTATGCAACACTTGGTTCAGTTCTTCTTCCCAGCTTTTAATGTTGGAGCATTCAGTTCTACATTTGGAAAACCAGTAGGAAGGACAAAAGACAAGACACTCCCTACAGCCATACTAACCAGAAACCAGTCCTTTTATGAACACCTTTTAAAACTTACTTTCCTAACCTGTCACACACACTCATAGCCGTTTTACCTAAATGTAGAAAAGGTCTGTTTCTTCTCCATACAAGGCATACTGGGCACTTTTTTGATCTGCACAGTCTGAAATACTTCTTGCGGCTGATTCTTTGGCACTGCTGGTATTGGAATATCCACACATACATACTGTAAAAGTTGTGGGAAATGTTCCTGGCGCTGGACAAAACCCTGATTTAGCAGATACAAGATACAGGAGAGGACGTCCGCACTGCTGCAGATGTTTCCCAAGATGTCTGAAGGTGATCCATGCCTCTGTTTGTGGCAGGCATCGATTACCTGGAGAGGTAAAAAGAACGAATGGAATTACAGGTAAGCCTTGGGTTATGACTACTCATTTAGCGTCATTCAATGTTATGATGGCTTTCAACCTGGATGATTGATCACAAACTGCAGCCGCTGCAATGTTTCCGTGGTCAAGTGATAAGAGAATTACCGTATTTTCCTCCCTAAAAGAGGCTGATATAATTAGGGTGCGTGTTATACTCCGATTGTAGTTGGGGTTTTTTGTGTGTGCCCCCCCCTCGCAGCCCTAACTAGCTGCTAATGACCTTCCCAGCTGTTACCTTACAGGCTCTTTCATTGTTTCTCTCTGCAAAGAATGTTTTCCAAGCCCAAAGTCTTTGCAGGGTTTGTTTTATTACTCTAACTTGCTCCGAGTAAGTTTCTTTTGAGCCCTAACCAGATGCTAACGATGTTCCCAGCTCTTAGTGGCTTGCAAGCTTTTTCATTGTTACTCTCTGCCAAGAATGTATTCCAAACCCTGTCTTTGATTTTTTTTTCATTCCCTATTTGCTCCAAATGTTTCTTTCCAGCCCTAACCAGGTACTAACTATGTTCCCAGCTTTTACCGGCTTGTAAGCTCTTTCATTTTTACTGTCTCCCAAGAATGTATTCCAAATCCTGTCTTTGTAGGGTTTTTTTCCCCATTGCTTTACTTGCTCCAGATATTTCTTTCCCACCCTAAGCAGGTGCCATTAATGTACCCAAGCTCTTTCATTGTTAGTCTCTGTGAATAATGTTTTCTAAACCCTAAGTCAGTGATGGCAAACCTTTTTTTCCTCAGGTGCCAAAAGAGCGTGCACGCATGCTATCATGCATGCCTGAGTGCCCACACCCATAATTCAATGTCTGGGGAGAGTGGAAACAGCTTCCCCTACCCCATGGAGGCCCTCTGGAGGCCAGAAACAGACTGTTTTCCAACTTCTGGTGGGCCTAGTAGGCTCGTGTTTTGCCCACCTTCCAAAGGTGGGCAAAACCTTCCATTTTTACTCTTCCCCAGCTCCAGGGAAGCCTTTGGAACCTTCCAAAGGTTCCAAAGGCTTCCCTGGAGCTGGGGAAGAGTAAAAATGCCCTCCCCCATCCCCCCAGAGGCTCTCTAGAAACCAAAAATGCCTTCTCAGAGCCTCTGTATGAGCCAAAAATCAGCTGGCCAGCACACACATGCACGTTGGAGCTGAGCTAGGACAACAGCTCACGTGCCAGCAGATATAGCTCTGCATGCCACCTGTGGCACCCATGCCATAGGTTCGCCATCACTGCCCTAAGTCTTTCCAGGGTTTGCTCTGAGTAAGTTTCTTTTCAGCCCCAACCAGGTGCTAACAATGCTCCCAGCTCTTACCCGCTTGCAAGCTCTTTCAGTTACTCTCTAAAGAAGAATGTTTTCCAAGCCCTAAGTCTTTGCAGGGTTTTTTCCATTACTTGCTCAGGCTGTTTCTTTCCAGGTGCTAATGATTTTCCCAGTTCTTACTGGCTTGCAGGCTCTTTCACTGTTCCTCTCTCAGAATAAAAAAAAATTAAGCCCTTAACCAGGTGGATAAAATAATGTGCTGAAGCTGACCAGACTAAGCTGACCCCTGTACGAGATTTTGCTACCTGCACGGGTGCGGGAAACAAAAGTGCACTCAATCCCGCACTCGTGCTCCAGAGCCACAGAGCTGCACACAATTAGCCGTTCCGGCAGCAGTCCATCTCTGCATGCTTGCCTAGGATTCTCTCCTCTTCCCATGAGGAAGTGAGGACATGAGGTCCTCAGTTAACATCCTGCCTGGGCCTGGGGTTACACTGGCAATCGGCACTGCCATCACTAAGCAACATCATGGGACATTGAACTTTACAACCAAATTACTTAGCAATGGAAATTCCACTGTCAGTTGCCGGTGGTAGTGTGTGCCTTTGGATTACCAGCTGGGCCGACTGAAAGGGTGGAATCCTTGCAATCTCTACCTTGAACACCAGGCTGTCGATATGTATCTCTTTCTCCTCCTTCAGGATCTGGTTGAGGAGGCGGGAGATGAAGTTCCTTTTGTCCTCCAAAGCATGGCATGCTTTTTCTTCCACATTCAGGTACATCGGTTTGGGCAAGAGGCACAGGCGCTGACCAGACACGTCACTTAGTACCTCCTCATTCAGTCTCAAAATACCTAGCAAAGGAGACTCGGCCTTAGAGGAGCAGAAATGAGGGCCTTTCTAAATTCAGGAGCTTCTGTCGTACCAGAAAGCTCTCTTGTTTCATAATTGAAGCTGGTTAACCAAGTGCTCCATGGGAGCAGCTCAAAGCCAAGATTTTGACCCAGATTATTATTTATTTATTTATATTTATTTATTAGATTTGTATGCCGCCCCTCTCCGTAGACTCAGGGCGGCTCACAACAACAACACAGTGTTCCCTCGATTTTCGCGGGTTCAAACTTTGCGGAACGTCTATACCACGGTTTTTCAAAAATATTAATTAAAAAATACTTCGCGTTTTTTCCCCTATACCATGGTTTTTCCCGCCCGATGATGCCATATGTCATTGCCAAACTTTCATCTGCCTTTAAAAAACATTTTTTAAAATAAACTTTAATAAATAAACATGGTGAGTAATAATCTAAATGGTTGCTAAGGGAATGGGAAATTGCAATTTAGGGGTTTAAAGTGTTAAGGGAAGGCTTGGGATACTGTTCATAGCCAAAAATAGTGTATTTACTTCCGCATCTGTACTTCGCGGAAATTCGACTTTCGCGGGCGGTCTTGGAACGCATCTCCCGCGAAAATCGAGGGAATACTGTAAAACAATTCAAGACAAATCTAATAATTTTAAAACATTAAATTTTTCCAAAAGAACAAAATGCTCACTCTCTTACAGAATATTCCTCCCCACTTACTCTGTCTCTGGGAGAGGATCCCATTCTCCTTTATCAGGGGTTTCAGTGCGTGACTTAGGAAGACACGGGAGAGACCTGTAACTTCTAATAGTGTCTCCAGAGAAACTTCCTGAAACCAACAGAAGAAAAAATAGCTGAGTATGCAGAAAGAGATAGGAAAATGCTGTGGCATGTACCCTTAAAGTCCATTCTGAGAGAGATTGTAAGTGCAATGAAATTCCCACTTTCAAGACTGATTAGTGCAGTAAATACAGACAAGAGGAAGAGATTTTGGTGAAAGGATTCCCAACACAGCACACACACACACAATCAATTCAGCCTCGCCAAGATTTCAAAATTCAGATTAATACTTTTAAACCACAAACTGCAGATCATGCTGAGACTGTTAAGATTGTGGAATATTTCAGAATTCTTAATTGTCTCAGAATAGACAAACTCATTAAAACTGGTTTTGTGAATCTACATATTTTCAATTAATTTGGGGAGCAGCTATAAAATAAGATAGAAGCCCGACTCAAGCAAGCCATCTGGTCAAATACAAGTTACTTCTCATCATTAGGGCAGTGTTTCCCAACCTTGGCAACTTGAAGAGATCTGGACTTCAACTCCCAGAATTCCCCAGCCAGATCTCTTCAAGTTGCCAAGGTTGGGAATCACTGCATTAGGGACAGAACTTCCTTTGCTTATAAAAAAAGGAGAAACTACATTTATTTGCGTAATACAGAAATTCCTCATATTGGAGTACATCTGGAGCCAATTTACAACTGCCCCCTTGTGTGTGCAACTCTTGGTGGCTGCTTGCAGTTTTCTTGGCAACATTTGGTTTGCCATCACCTTCTTCCTACAGCTGTGAGAGGTTGACTGGCCCCAAGATCATCCAGTGCTTTAACGCCTAAGGTGGCACTTAGCTTGTGTATTTGCAATTTATTCTGTACTCATATTGTGGTGCACACATTTCTACTTGGTTTGGGAAAAGCTGCATAAAACATCCCCCCACCCCAGATGCTAAGTGAGAAATTAGAGGGAACGTTGGTCAGGACCTGAGCACTGTTGAAACACAGAAGAATGTACATTTGCAGGGTGGACACCTGCAGGATGCAGCCTTGGTAATCCAGCTCTGCATGGCCCAACCAAGTCCACTGTAAGCGTGGTGGCTTTTTATGCTCCAACCCAAAGCAGCTCTGACCTGCAAGAGATGAAGAGATCAGCGACCAAGATACAAGATTGCTAGTATCAATCTCAAGCATACTGAAAGGGCTCGTCAAGAATAGAAGCCTAACCTTTAAAAAATGTCTAGGGAGATTCTCAGTCATCCAGGTCATGGTTGTCTCAAAGGTGCTTTTTAAAGAGGCAACTGCACTTTCTGGTTTTTCTTTGAGACATTCTCATCCAACAAGCTTCTTAGCTCTGGGAGAACTGAAGAAGCTTTTTGGATGTTCTTGGAGAAGTACTGAAGAGAAATGAAGAAGCTTTCTTTCTTTCTTTCTTTCTTTCTTTCTTTCTTTCTTTCTTTCTTTCTTTCTTTCTTTCTTTCTTTCTTTCTTTCTTTCTTGATTGATTGATTGATTGTTAGAGTTGGAAGGGACCATGCGGGTCCAACCCCCTGCCTAAGCAGGAACTCTATAGCATCCTAGCCAAATGGCAGTCCAATTTCCTCTTTAAAATGTCCAGAGTATTGGAGTTCACAATGTCCGCTGGTAGGTTGTTCCACTGGTTGATCGTTCTGACCGTCAGGAAGTTCTTCCTTTTTTCCAGGTTGAATCTCTCCTTGATCAGCTTCCAGCCGTTGTTCCTCATCCGGTGCCCTGGATAATAAAGTGATTCCCTCCTCTCTGTGGCAACCCCTCATATACCTGTAGACTGCTATCATGTCCGCTCTGGCCCTCCTTTTCCCTAGGCTATCCATGCCCAGTTCCCGCAGTCTCTCTTTGTAAGTCTTGGTTTCTAGACCCCTGATCATTTTGGTTGCTCTTTTCTGCACCTTCTCTAGAGTTTCAATGTCTTTTTTGATGAGAAGCTTATTGAGCTTCTTGGATGAGAAGTGAAACATCTTCAAAAAAGACTAGAAAGTCCACTTGCCTCTTTAAAAAGCATCTTTGGGACAACCTTCATCTCAACCTTATGTTTAAATAGTTTCATAATGGCTGGGCAATTTTATCCACATGCACAGCTTTCAGGTAACCAAAGAACTTAGTTCAGGAGTTCCCAACCTTTTGACTCAATTGGAAAATTCAGAATGTTAAGTCCATGTTATAAACACTCTCACAACATGGAAAGTAAAGCACTAAATTACAGCCATCCTCCATTTGATCTTCTTAGAATAGTAGACTTCTACTACATGGCATATTAAACTGAATGGCCCAGAGATACAGTCTGAAAGAAAGGTCTACATAATGCACAAACTTCTCTTTAATTAAGAACATTTAAAAAAAAGAGATTAGGGCAAAGAATTCAGTAGATGCCTGTGGCAGGCATACCAACACCCTATGGTGGGAATTGGAGAACAGACTATTCCCTGCCCTTTGTATTAAATGGATATCATAATGCTGGTAGGAAGAGAGAACAAAATCTGATGTTTGCTTGGATCTCTAAAAATCTGCTCCAACTCAGTCTTGTCTCTATCATCTTTGGGTAAAGTGATATTGATTTGCCTACTATCAACCAGCGGTGGGCTATGAGCCGTAACACTAAATTGCAGTCACTGCTGCAGCTCATAAGTTCTTGCAGGGCCAGCATGATTTTGCTTCTGCACCTGTGGAGGTAGCAAATTCATGCACGGAGCCGTAGGTGCGCCTGTGTTTCGGCATGCGCGGAAACAAAAAAACCTTGCTGAAACACAGGTGCATCTGCGGCTCTGTGTGCAATTTTGCTACCTCCACAGGTGCAGAAGCAAAATCGCGCCGGCCCCGCAAGCACTTACAAGCTGCTGCGGTGAGCACAATTTAGCATTCCGGCTAGTAGCCCACCGCTCGAAGGGACCCAATGAAATTTGGGCTGAGGACAGTGCCATACTCACTCTGGAGGTAGAAATCTGCAAACTTGTTCAGGTGCTGATTGAGGGACGAGGGGAAAAACCTAATAGGGTCTTTCAGGTAGCACAGAGGAGGGATGATCCAGCAGAAGGGAGACAAGAACAATACCTTCACCTCTGTTTCTTCCTCCTGTGAGAATGACTTCTCCCGCATCATCTGGGAAGAAAACGTACCTAGCGTCAGGGTTATGGCTTCTGAAGAGCAACAGAAACATAGAAACATAGAAGACTGACGGTGGAAAAAGACCTCATGGTCCATCTAGTCTGCCCTTATACTATTTCCTGTATTTTATCTTAGGATGGATCTATGTTTCTCCCAGGCATGTTTAAATTCAGTTACTGTGGATTTACCAACCACGTCTGTTGGAAGTTTGTTCCAAGCATCTACTACTCTTTCAGTAAAATAATTTTTTCTCACGTTGCTTTTGATCTTTCCCCCAACTAACTTCAGATTGTGTCCCCTTGTTCTTGTGTTCACTTTCCTATTAAAAACACTTCCCTAGAACAATCTAGTAATTTACAACTGGGAAAAAAGAAGTGAGAGAGGGAAAATGCCTTGACTTTGGAGATTTTAGCCACTCTGTTCTGTGCACGGCCTCTCGGAGCGAACCCATCAGCTCAAAAGTCCCTTATTTCATGGTAAAATCACACTCTTTATTGAGAAAGGCAGGACACATCGAAAAGCAGATTTGAATGGCAAGGAAAAGGGAGTTATTTATCTTTCCGGAGTAATCAACAAATCCTGGGAAAAGCGCCAACTTGGCCTAATGGCATTCCTTAGGTAACAGAGTCTATTTATCATTCAAGCATATGCATCACCTCACCGAAATCTTAGACAAAAATCATCCAGCAGAGAATGTCTTTTAGTGAAGCAGGGATCATGGTTTTGAAGCCTTTTTCACACACACACCAACTCTAAAACCTCTTCCATTGAATGGCGTTGAAATTCCACACCCAATTACCCAAAATCCTTTGCTTTTATACTGCCTGGAAGTGACATCACACCATAAAGAGATAAGGCTGTAAGCTAATACCTTTTACTATGCAATTCCTCTTGCCTTCTCAGCAATCTCCTATATCGAGGATCTATCTGTTCTGGATCCTATTCTTTTTAATATCTTTATGAGTGACATAGGGGAAGGTTTGGTAGGGAAGGTTTGCCTATTTGCCAATGACTCTAAAGTGTGCAGTAGGGTTGATATTCCTGGAGGCATCTGTAATATGGTAAATGATTTAGCTTTACTAGATAAATTATCAAAGCAATGGAAACTGCAGATTAATGTTTCCAAATGCAAAATAATGCACTTGGGGAAAAGGAATCCTCAATCTGAGTATTGTATTGGCAGTTCTGTGTTAGCAAAAACTTCAGAAGAGAAGGATTTAGGGGCAGTGATTTCTGACAGTCTCAAAATGGGTGAGCAGTGTGGTTGGGCGGTAGGAAAAGCAAGTAGGATGCTTGGCTGCATAGCTAGAGGTATAACAAGCAGGAAGAGGGAGATTGTGATCCTGCTGTATAGAGCACTGGTAAGACCACATTTGGAATACTATATTCAGTTCTGGAGACGTTACCTACAAAAAGATATTGATAAAATTGAACAGGTCCAAAGACGGGCTACAAAAATGGTGGAAGGTCTTAAGCATAAAACTTATCAGGAAAGACTTAATGAACTCAATCTGTATAGTCTGGAGGACAGAAGGGAAAGGGAGGACATGTTCAAAACATTTAAATATGTTAAAGGGTTAAATAAGCTTCATGAGAGAAGTGTTCTTAATAGGAAAGTGAACATAAGAACAAGGGGGCACAATCTGAGGTTAGTTGGAGGAAAAATTAGAAGTAACATGAGAAAATATTATTTTACTGAAAGAGTAGTAGATGCTTGGAACAAACTTCCAGCAGACGTGGTTGGTAAATCCACAGGAATTGAATTTAAATATGCCTGGGATAAATATATATCCATCCTAAAATAAAATAGTATAAGGGCAGACTAGATGGACCCTGAGGTCCTTTTCTGCCATCAATCTTCTATGTTTCTATCCATGGATTATCCACTTTAATGTCTTCCTCATGCTCTGACTGGGACGTCTCACCCATTGTCATATCAGCCCCCTCTGGTGGCTCCTCGGGTTCACTCAGGTCACTTTCGCCCTCACTCTCTGCATCAGCTGGCAACCCCCCTGGCCCAGGGTATCCAGAGGGGCCTGGCTCATCCTCCTCAGAATCTGACATGACCTGAAGTGGACAAGGAGCACCCACAACATTCTTCCGCTCACCTCTCCCTCTTCTTTCAATCTTCCTCGCTGATCAACTTCCAGAAAATGTCTGTCAAGCTGCTGGAGCTGAAAGAGGTGAAACTCCTGCTGCTGCTGCTCCAGCTCACTGAAGTTCTTCAGCATCTGCTGAGGGTAACGGCTGGGGAAGCAGAGTCCAATTTGCTCTACCACCGCAGACTCCAGCCATGTATTGCCCAGAGACAGAAGGCGTTCTCCTAGATAGTATCTGAAGAAACAAGGAAATCTGGGTGAAATTTTAAAAGTAATAATCAGAGCTCTCCTATCTGCCTACATTCATTCCCATGCCTCCACTGACACCCTGCTTCTGAGATATAGGCCTATCATAGAAACATAGAAGACTGACGGCAGAAAAAGACTTCATGGTCCATCTAGTCTGCCTTTATATTATTTTCTGAATTTTATCTTAGGATGGATATATGTTTATCCCAGGCATGTTTAAATTCAGTGACTGTGGATTTATCTACCACGTCTGCTGGAAGTTTGTTCCAAGGATCTACTACTCTTTCAGTAAAATAATATTTTCTCATGTTGCTTTTGATCTTTCCCCCAACTAACTTCAGATTGTGTCCCCTTGTTCTTGTGTTCACTTTCCTATTAAAAACACTTCCCTCCTGGACCTTATTTAACCCTTTAACATATTTAAATGTTTCGATCACGTCCCCCCTTTTCCTTCTGTCCTCCAGACTATACAGATTGAGTTCATTAAGTCTTTCTTGATACATTTTATGCTTAAGACCTTTCACCATTCTTGTAGCCCGTCTTTGGACCCGTTCAATTTTGTCAATATCTTTTTGTATGTGAGGTCTCCAGAACTGAACACAGTATTCCAAATGTGGTCTCACCAGCGCTCTATATAGCGGGATCATAATCTCCCTCTTCCTGCTTGTTATACCTCTAGCTATGCAGCCAAGCATCCTACTTACTTTCCCTACTGCTTGACTGCACTATCTATATGGCTATGGAGATTCTCAGTCACCCAGGTCATGGTTGTCCCAAATGTGCTTTTCCAGGGGACAAATTGGACTTTCTTATGTTTTCTTTAAGATGTTTCACTTCTCATTCAAGAAGCTTCTTCGGGTCGGACTGGATGGTGGGGAATGAAAAGATTTATATTCCTTGCAGACACCTGATCATTTGCATTCTTTCAGAGAGTCGTCCAGGCCACTTGGAGGCTAAGAAGTGAAACGTCTCAAGGAAAAAACAAGAAAGTCCAGCTGTCTTCTGCCTCACACATCCCAGCAACCAATCAGATCCCACAGTGTTGGCCTCCTCCGGGTCCCCTCAGCCAAACAATGCCGGCTTGCAGGACTACAGGGAGGACCTTCTCTGTGGTGGCTCCAGCACTCTGGAACCAGCTTCCTCTGGAGATTCATACTGCCCCCACTCTTCTGACCTTCTGAAAGACCCTAAAAACACAGCACTGCAGGCAAGCCTGGGAAGACCGCTGAGCACCAACATCTTGCTCCAACCTGATTGTTGCATGACAGTGAGATGAATGTTTTTACTATTTTAAGTTTTTGTATCATATTTTATTGTTGTAGGAGATAGGCGGTATATAAATGTAATCAAATCAAATCAAGCACCTTTGGGATGGGCCTATCGTTATGCAAGAACCAGACTGATCTGCCATATGCTCGAATTATTCCTCAGAATAAAATCTAGTACCACATTTGTATTTTTGAAGATGGTTTCATGCAAACTAAAGTGCTTAACAACTATTGTCCAAGAACTTGCAAAACAAGATCCATCTCCTTTGTTTGCAGCTGCAGGCAAACTCTCATTTTCTTTCCTTTTCCTCACCGATAGAAATGTTCAAAAACGTTGGCCAGTTCCAATTCTGCCAGGAAACTGATGGGCTCAAGGCTCTGTTGCAGATGCTGCAGATTCTCTGTGTTGGTTGAATCCGCCCAGCTGTCTCGGATCCATTGGTCAATATGTTGGGAAAACTTCTCGCTCACCTGAAGTCACAGAAAAGGAGGGGCCAAGCGTCGGTCGCTAAGTGATGTACCCGTTTAACAAGTCACAAATGGCTAGAACCAATTTTACAACAATTTTTTTATCACAGTCATTAAGTAAATCATATGGTCATTAAGTGAATCATGCAGTCATTAAGCAATTCTGGCTTGCCCAATTGGCTTTGCCCAGTGGTAAAATCCATCTTTTACTACCGATTCTGTGGGCGTGGCTTGGTGGGCGTAGTATGGCTTGGTGGGCGTGGCAGGAAAAGGATACTGCAAAATTTCCATTCCCACCCCACTCAGTAAACAATTTATATTCCTTATTTTGAAAAACCCACACTGGTTATACAAGAGCACAGTACATTCAAAAGAAACTCTATACATTTCTGAAATTATTTTTCCTCTTTTAATATATCATAAAATTGTGTTTCAGTCAATCATCCTGTCTCACAGTATATTTTAAAGGTAAAAAGTTGTATTTAAGGAGACAGATACATAGCTATTCAGGAAGGTTTATTTTAAAATCCAAAATATACCCTGTAATTCTTTTCAGGGAACAGATCTGGCCTTGAGCCTCAGGTCCCCTATATTATAGGAAGATACCTTAGTTCCAGTGGTGGGTTTCACTTAAATTTGTTACTGGTTTGGGAATTGGAGCATATGCTTTGTGAATGTGTGATGCTTCTGTGCAGGTGGGCGGAACCTTCTGCTGCTGCTGCTACCAGTTTGCCCAAACTGGGCCAAACCGGTAGGAACCCACCACTGCTTAATTCCCAACCATTCATCCCTTACTCACATGGGCAGCTGACGAGAAGGGCAACTGTGCCAAGCCTTCAGAGAAGCCATCGCGCAAGGCCAACAAGAAGGACTTCTTCTGCCCAAACAACTCCTCCATGGCAGTACGGAGGTGCTGGTAGATGCTACGGTACCGCTCCACAAAGTCAGGGGCCTGCCAAAAGGACTTCAAGAACTCTTTCACCTGGAACCGAAACGTATGTAGTATTTTAAAATCATAACCTTTTTATTCGGTTCAGTGGAACCAAACTCAAGGTAGCCTTTTGCAGTGCCAACCAGTGTTCCCCGTAAGCTGCGTGTGTGAACTCGCACGCCCCCCAAAATACCCCCCTGCGCACCCTTTTCCATGGGCGCGCACTCCCCATCCCCCTGCCAGCCAGCGGGGGGGCGGGGGTGGGGAAGTGACAGCAGTAGAAGGGAAGGGAGCCGCAGCCGCCCCTGCCTCCCCACGGTGCCTCCGGCCCCCTCACGCCCCTGGCCTCTCGGCCCTGCCCCCCGCCCGCCCGATCCGCCCCCTCTCCTCCTCCGCTGCCTCCTGCCTTGGGGTGCAACTTCTCCCGTGGCGGTGGCGGCTGTGGCTGCGACTTCTCGGGACGAAAGCGCTCCCAGCCAGGGGGCTGCGAGAGAGGGCTTTCTCCGTGTGCTTCGGGAATGCCCGCCCCGCCCCTCTCACAGCCCCTTCGCTGGGAGCGCTTTCGTCTCAGACTTCCAGCAAGAGGGCTGCAGTAGAGGCAGGGCAGGCGTTCCTGAAGCGCTCGGAGAAAGCGCTCTCGCACCCCCCTCGCCGTCGGTGACTCCGTTCCGGAGCTCCGCCTCACAGCTGATCACCCTGTCGCCGCCTCACGGCTACTGCCCAATGCCGCTGCTGAGAGAAAGAGAGAAAGGGGGGGCGGAGAGAGAGATAGCAAGAGAGAGAAGAGAAAGAAAGAAAGAAAGAAAGAAAGAAAGAAAGAAAGAAAGAGAGAGAGATAGAAAGAGTGAGAAAGAAAGCAATAGAGAGAGAGAAAGGAAATGAGAGAAAGAGAGAGAGAGAGAGCAAGAGGGGGAGAGAGAAAGAGAGAGAAATGACTCTTGATTTAAAGCATATGGTAAAAAGCACCCAAATAATAACAAAGAAACGAAACCCCTACCGTTTGTGCGTGTGTGTGTGTGTGTGTGAACTCTTGAACCATTTCCAATAGCTCACCTGTTATTGGAAATGGTTCAAGAGTTCACACACACACACACACACACACACACAAGGGGGGAGGAGATAGGGATGGAAAAAGAGAAGATAGTAATAAAATAGATTTTGGTTTTGTTTTATTATTAATTTCTTTTAATAAAAAAAGAAGGGAATTTTTTTCTTATTTATTTATTTATTATTATTATTATTTATTATTTATTTAGATTTGTATGCCGCCCCTCTCCGCAGACTCGGGGCGGCTCACAACAAAGTGAAAAAACAATTTACAACAAATCTAAATTTCTACTAAAAACATTTAAAAACCCCATTTTCTAAATACACGTACATACACACATACCATTCATAAATTGTATATGCCCGGGGGAGATATCTCAGTTCCCCCATGCCTGATGACACAGGTGGGTCTTAAGGAGCTTACGAAAGGCAAGGAGAGTAGGGGCAGTTCTAATCTCCGGGGGGAGTTGGTTCCAGAGGGTCGGTGCCGCCACAGAGAAGGCTCTTCCCCTGGGGCCCGCCAACCGACATTGTTTATTTGACGGGACCCGGAGAAGGCTCACTCTGTGGGACCTAATCGGTCACTGGGATTCGTGCGGCAGCAGGCGGTCTCGGAGATATTCTGGTCCAGTGCCATGAAGGGCTTTAAAGGTCATAACCAACACTTTGAATTGTGACCGGAAATTGATTGGCAACCAATGCAGACTGCGGAGTGTTGGTGAAACATGGGCATACCTAGGTAGGCCCATGACTGCTCTCGCAGCTGCATTTTGCACGATCTGAAGTTTCCAAACACTTTTAAAAGGTAGCCCCATGTAGAGAGCATTACAGTAGTCGAACCTCGAGGTGATGAGGGCATGAGTGACTGTGAGCAGTGAGTCCCGGTCCAGATAGGGTCGCAACTGGTGCACCAGGCGAACCTGGGCAAATGCCCCCCTCGCCACAGCTGAAAGATTGTTCTCTAATGTGAGCTGTGGATCGAGGAGGACGCCCAAGTTGCGGACCCTCTCCGAGGGGGTCAATAATTCCCCCCCCAGGGTGATGGAAGGACAGATGGAATTGTCCTTGGGAGGCAAAACCCACAGCCACTCCGTCTTATCCGGGTTGAGTTTGAGTCTGTTGACACCCATCCAGGCCCCAACAGCCTCCAGACACCGGCACATCACTTCCACTGCTTCGTTGACTGGACATGGGGCGGAGATGTAAAGCTGGGTATCATCAGCGTACTGATGATACCTCACCCCATGCCCTTGGATGATCTCACCCAGCGGTTTCATGTAGATATTAAATAGCAGGGGGGAGAGGACCGACCCCTGAGGCACCCCACAAGGGAGAGACCTCGGAGTCGACCTCTGACCCCCCACTAACACCGACTGCGACCGACCGGAGAGGTAGGAGGAGAACCACTGGAGAACAGTGCCCCCCACCCCCAACCCCTCCAGCCGGTGCAGAAGGATACCATGGTCGATGGTATCGAAAGCCGCTGAGAGGTCAAGAAGCACCAGGACAGAGGATAAACCCCTGTCCCGGGCCTGCCAGAGATCATCCATCAACGCGACCAAAGCAGTTTCCGTGCTGTAACCGGGCCTGAAACCCGACTGCTGGGGACCTAGATAATCGGCTTCTTCCAAGAATCGCTGAAGCGCCACCACCTTCTCGACAACCTTCCCCATAAAGGGAAGGTTGGAGACTGGCCGGTAGTTATTAAGTACGGCTGGGTCCAGGGAAGGCTTCTTGAGGAGGGGGCGCACAAGCGCCTCTTTATAGGATGATGGGAAGGATCCCCTCCCCAAGGAAGCGTTGATAATCTCCTGGACCCAGCTCCGTGTCACCTCTCTGCTGGCCGAAACCAGCCAGGAGGGACACGGATCCAGTAAACAGGTGGCGGAACTCACAGCCCCAATGGCCTTGTCCACTTCATCAGGTGTCACCAGATCAAACTCTTCCCAGACAGATGGACAAGTACGTGCCCCAGTCACCTCAACTGACTCGTTGTCAGCCGACTGTTTTCCAATTGGAGTCGAGGTCCACCCGGATCTGAGCGATTTTATCAGCGAAAAACGTGTTAAAATCCTCGGCACTACTCTGTAAGGGCTCCCCAACTCCCCTCTGATTAAGAAGGGAGCGGGTCACCCTAAACAGAGCGGCCGGGCGGGATTCCACTGATGCAATCAAGGCGGCATGATACGCGCATCTTGCCGCCTTGAGCGCCACTTTGTAAGTCTTAATAAAAGCTCTTACAAGTGTTCGATCAGATTCAGACTTACTCTTCCTCCATCGCTTCTCTAGATGTCTCTTCTGGCGTTTCAACTCCCGGAGTTCCTCGTTGAACCATGGAGCTCTACAGGGTCTAGCGCCACAGAGAGGTCGCAAAGGTGCAATCCGATCAAGAGCCTCCGCTGCAGCCTTGTTCCAGGCTTCCGCAAGAGACTCCGCCGAACTGTGGACGAGTGCATCTGGAATAACCCCAAGCACCGTCTGAAAGCCCTCTGGGTCCATCAGGCGTCTGGGGCAGAACATCTTAATTGGTTCCGCCTCCCTGCAGGGAAGGATTGGAGCCAGGAAGTCAAGCCGTAGTAGAAAATGGTCTGACCATGACAAAGGCAATGCTTCTAAGCCCCTTAGTCTCAGACCATTGCTCAATTGCTCAGAGAGGATTACCATGTCGGGTGCGTGTCCTCCCTCATGAGTCGGACCCTGTATTACTTGAGTCAGGCCCATGGCTGTCATGGTGGCCATGAACTCCTGTGCCAGTCCAGAGGCTTCGCCGAGTGACGGCAGATTGAAGTCCCCCAAGACAATAAGTCTGGGGAACTCCACCGCCAACCCGGCTACCTCCTCGAGCAGCACAGGCAGGGCTTTTGACATGCAGCTGGGAGGCAGGTACATGAGAAACAAGCCCACCTGAACCCCTAAGTCCAACTTCATCAAGAGAGACTCACAACCCGCAATCTCTGGAGCAATGAGTCTACGTAGGCAAAGGCTCTCCCTGGCTATAATAGCCACTCCTCCCTCCCTTCCCTGGGGTCGAAGTTGATGCCATATCTGAAACCCAGCTGGGCAAATTTCAGAGAGAGGAACTCCTCCCTCTGGGCCCAGCCAGGTTTCAGTAATACATGCCAGGTCGGCCTCCTCATCCAGGATCAGATCCCAGATGAGGAGAGCTTTATTTACCACCGACCTGGCATTAAGCAGCAGCAACCTGAGCCCAGGGCCAGAATTACACTCATCACCAGTACCCAAAATTGAGCTCACAGAGCCAGAACAAGGGACCGTTATTAAGCAACGGTCCCTCGTTCCCCTGGAATGGCTAACTCTGTGGCCCCCGTCATATCTGCCTCTCCCCAGCAACACCGGAATATTCTGACCCTCTGTCACCCCAGAGATTAGTGCCCCTTCCCCTCCCGCCTCTCCAGCGTCAGGTGGGCCAAATCTATCATTCATACTGTTTCCATTTATCTCATTCATACCATAATCCCACCCGCCCCAACCATTACATTCATACCAATCATTCATCCCATATCTACCCCAATCATCCATTAATTACAAGACCCCCTAGTAATATTAAAATGAATTAAATTAATAATAATTAAAATACTAATAATATATATCACAATATAAAATAGAGAATAAAAAAGTTCATAGATTAATAGTTAATAATATAAAATCAGAGCTTAGTTATTAATTGAAGTTGGTAAAGTGCAAAGTTCTAAAGTGCTAAAAAATATAGGAAATAATTAAAAATCAACTATCCATCAAGTCAGCAATACTGACACCAGTTCTTAAAGGTGAGTTCTGGGGGGAAAAGAATTGATCAGGGGAAAGATGTTGTTGAGGGAGAAGTCCTGGCATGTTGTTGTTCTTCAGGTTTGTCCCAAGTTTATTTATTTATTTATTTATTTATTTATTCATTCATTCATTCATTCATTCATTCATTTATTTTCTATGCCGCCCAGTCCCAAAGGGACTGTCGCTCAGACACTATACTTTTCCGCCCACACCGAAAAAAAATTAGAGGGAACATTGGTGCCAACTCTTTCTTTTTTTACCCAAGACTGATTTTGTTTTTTACAGCTGACTGCTGTTTTGGAATATTTTACCAACATGTCTAATTTTCCATCCTTTTATAAACCCAAAGGCCTAAGGAATGCATTGAGTTTTCATTTTGCAATAAAAATAAAACCACCTAACTTAGTCGACAACGGAGCCTAAAGCAGACACACACTTTTCCTCTGAGAATTTGGTGTCCAACTGGCCTTTCTTAAAGTCTCTGGATTGTTTATTTTCTCGCGTTACTTCTAAATCATGGGAAATCATAAAATCATGGAAAATCAGTGGGTTCACACCGATGCGGCTCACTGGACCACACTGGTATGAAACACCCCCCCCCCCTTGCTGGTAGGTGAAAATAATGCCCAAACGGGTAAACCAGAAGTGTGTTTTCCTGAACTTCTGGTTGTCTGTTGATGGATATATTTGCCCCCAGGGCTTGAGGGAAGCTTCTCTGAAGGGTTCCAGAGGATGAAACGGCCTTTCTCAAGGCCAAAAATCAGCTGGCGGAGCTGAAACATAGAAAAGTCTCACATGCCCCCCCCCCATGGCTCCGAGTGCCACCTGTGACACGCGTGCCATAGGTTCGCCATCACAGGTACAGGGCTTCCTGTCTGAGCAGGGGGTTGGGCTAGAAGACCTCCATGGTCCCTTCCAACTCTGTTATTCTGCTCTGTTCTTGCTGCTGAACATCAACTTTCAGCCACGCTTACCTGCTGCTGCACAACATCTTTCCAGCACTGTGTGATGCTTATTAAACTGGTGGACTTTTGCACGGTGACCTTTGGGGTTGCTGATCTGAACTGCTTATACTTGGTATTCTTCCTATCTGCAAAAGGAAATGTATACAGCATTTAGGAAGGCTTCTGGGACAGAGAAGCAATACAGAGTGTTGTGGTTAGCTCTGGCCCAGCTCCTGCCCCAAGGAATGTGCAGGTGGATGTGGGGGAAACATCCACATGCCGCAGGCCTGTTTTGCTCCCAGTAGAATCTGCCGACGAAGCCTCCTCTGACCAAGGAAGCATGAGTGACAGGGAAGAGGGGAGTTTGGCAGACAACCCAGGAGGAGATTAGTCATCTTTATCATCCCTGGATTCTGAACAAGAATTAATGACACATCCACGCGTAGAGTGATGCATAGGAGACAACAACTGATGGATTATTACAAGAGAAAATGGGGCCACCTGTGGTTGGGTGGGGCTGCTGTAATTAGTGCTACAGATAAAAGTGCAGCCTGGTGTTTTAGCCTCATGGTAGTTTATCTGATTCATTGTTTCGTCAAGATCGTGGTTTTTGCTGTTCAGGATTGTGTGTGTGGACTCTCTGGACTTTAGAATTGGACTCAATTTCCCAGTTATTGGGTGAGCAATTGGACTGCATTTAACCTGTGCCTTGTGTGTACCAGAAAATCCCTTTGACATTTAAAAAGGGAGCTGTTTCTGTTTTTCTGTTTATAAAAACTTTTGGGTTTTCCTTTTATCGTGTGGTGTGTGTCTTCCTGTACTAATTACCCTGTAATTATGGGCAGTTGAGACATGCCGGCAGCACAGAGAGTAACTCTGTCCAATTTTCCGAGTCTTTTAAAGTTTTCCTCTGATCAAGAATGGCTTGCTACTCCCCCATCCCACCACAGTCCTTCTCTACTCTATTCTCCTGCCTGTTCTTGTTTTGCCAGTATAACCGTACAACATATTCATGAAATTCCCACCTTTGTCATCATCCCTCTCTTAGCTTTGTGAGGATCCTCTGCCCATTTTATACTTTTATTTGTTCCATGGAAGAGGACTCACTGTATTGAATAGGAGACATCAGTTCTTTGGGCTCAGGGCCACTGGGATCTCCATGTACCAGCAGATGGCTCAGACGCCGAACACGGGAATTAAAGGAAATATTTTGGCTTGTGGCTGCCTCCAGGTTTTCCAAGTATTGGCTTAGGAGCCAAGACAAGGGGCTGGCACCATTGAGGCCTGGAAAAAATGGGGGGGGGGAGAGAGAGGAGCAATGCATAAGGTTGCTGAGAAAGAGGAAGATCAAAGGCTGCCAAGACTTTTGAGAGGAGAGGGAGCCCCTACCTGGAGAAGTGATTCTCTGCACCAAGGGAGTGACCAGGGCCTCCCAACAGGTCTTGCCTAGAACCTGGGCCGCCTCATCATCAGGAAGGAAGCGACTGGCAAATAGTTCCTCATGACACAAGGCATCATTCAACCTGCATTCAGAAAGGGTTGCAGACTGAGCTTTTTATTTGGGGGGAGTGGGGACAACCAAGAATGAGTCTACATATACTGCTCAAAAAAATAAAGGGAAAACTTAAACTCCAAAGAAATCAAACTTCTATGAAATCAAACTTAGGAAGCAACACTGATTGACAATCAATTTCACATGTTGTCAGCACATTCAACTTTGTACAGAACAACGTATTCAATGAGAATATTTCATTCATTCAGATCTAGGATGTGTTCTTTGAGTGTTCCCTTTATTTTATTTTTTTGAACAGTTTCAGTAAAGCAAGCAAGTGGGGAGGGTGGGAGTTTGGACAGTATTTGTATTTGTATTTATTAGATTTGTATGCCGCCCCTCTCCGAAGATAATGTAAACAAATCTAATATTAAAAATAATCTAAAAAACCCCAATTTAAAGAACCAATCATACATACAAGCATACCATGTATAAATTCTATAAGTCTAGGGGGAAGGGAAAATTTCAATTCCCCCATGCCTGACGACAGAGGTGGGTTTTAAGGAGCTTGCGAAAGGCAAGGAGGGTGGGGCCAACTCTGATATCTGGGGGGAGCTGGTTCCAGAGGGTCGGGGCCGCCACAGAGAAGGCTCTTCTCCTGGGTCCTGCCAAACGACATTGTTTAGTCGATGGGACCCGGAGAAGGTCAACTCTGTGGGACCTAACCGGTGGCTGGGATTCGTGCAGCAGAAGGCGGTCCCGGTGGATATTAATAAACAGGATAAGGAAGGGAAAAGATATCCTGAGAATAGGGATGGTCTCTCACTAGTCACTTCTGTCAGTTTCTATGGCAGAAATTGGAAGAGTCCACAAACATCTGAAGTTGTAGGATGATATGGCTTCAGAGGCATTTCTACAAACACAATGTTTTGAGCACATTCCAGTGTAAACCGAATACCCCCAAGAAGCTGGTTAAATAAAAATTCAATGCCATACAAAGTTTGTGATCTAGGAAGTCTGCTCACCCACCTAGCCACCCTTGTCCCAGGCCAAGCTTCCACCTCCAAAGACAAAAGTCTTCCATTGGAAAGATTGATGGCAGAAAAAGACCTCCTGGTCCATCTAGTCTGCCCTTATACTATTTCCTGTATTTTATCTTAGGATGGATATATGTTTATCCCAGACTTGTTTAAATTCAGTCACTGTGGATTTACCAACCACGTCTGCTGGAAGTTTGTTCCAAGCATCTACTACACTTTTTAGTAAAATAATATTTTGTCACGTTACTTCTAAATCATGGAAAATCATAAATCATAAAATCATGGAAAATCAGTGGGTTCGCACCGATGCGGCTCAATGGACCACTGAACCCCACCACCCACTTCCCCACTGCTGGTAGGTGAAAATAATGCCCAAACGGATAAACCAGAAGTGTGTTTTCCTGAACTTCCGGTTGTCTGTTGATATTTGCCCCCACAATGTTTTGAGCACGTTCCAGTGTAAACCAAACATCCCCAAGAAGCTGGTTAAATAAAAATTCAAGGCCATACAAAGTTTGTGATCTAGGAAGTCTGCTCACCCACCTAGCCACCCCCGTCCCAGGCCAAGCCCCCACCTCCAAAGGACATTGGGAAAAGCCTGACCTGTTAAAAAGTTGCAGCAACTGCATCTGGTCTGCTGAAATTTCTTGGCACCAAGTGTGTGCTTTGGTAGCGTAGAAGAGGTGAGTGCGCTGGCACAGCTGCTCCCTGAAGATGGGCCAGAAGGTGGGCTTGGGGCCCATGACTTCGAGACCATGCACACGTGTGTCAATGCCACCCTGTGGATAACACACGATACGGCTCTAAATCAGGCTTCCAACCTGGTATACAGTGAGCCCTCGATTTTCACGGGTTCGAACTTCGCGAAAAGTCTATAGCACGGTTTTTCAAAAATATTAATTAAAAAAATACTTTGCGGTTTCCCCCCCTATACCACGGTTTTTCCCGCCCAATGACGTCATATGTCATCGTCAAACTTTCGTCCGCCTTTAATAAATATATTTTTTAATAAACTTTAATAAATAAACATGGTGAGTAATAATCTAAATCAGGGGTCGGGAACCTATGGCTCGCGAGCCAGATATGGCTCTTTTGATGGCCGTATCTGGCTCGCAGACAGGGCTCCTACCTGTCTATGGCCCGGGCCCCGGCGCCCGCCAAAAACTCCCCAACCCCGAAGAGAGCCTGAATAATGGGGGGGGGCAGGCCCGGCGCTTCTGCTGAGCCCAGTCTTCTCCCGGTGGCTTTCGACTCCTCCCGCCGAGGAGCTGCAAGGCTGGCCTCGGCTCCCCTTCCCTAAACCCCCGCCAGCCCCCTCCTTCCCTTCCCGCCCTGCCCTCCTTCCCCGAGGCATCCCTTGCCCATCATCCCCTGCTGGCCAATGGGGCAGCGGGACTGCTAGATGGGCAGCTCTTCCGGCGAGGGTGGGCCTCCGCCCGCGCAGAAAGCATCCTCCCTCACACCCAGCGCCGGCCATGGGGGCTTCCGCCGCCGCCTTCCGCAAGGCCCCCCAGAGGAGCCGCGTGGGTCTTCTCCTGGTGAGTCACCGCTCCCAGAGTGTAGGGGGGGGGAGCTTTGCAACCTGCAGCCGAGGCGTCCCGGGGACTTGCAGCAGGTGAGAATCGCCGCCGGAATTTCCAGCAAGACAAAAGAGAAAAAAAAGTTTCGCTTCGGAAGCGGCCGGGAGTCTGTGCTTTTGACAGCCCCCCACCCCCCGCTTCGTTTAGGGGCGTGGAGGAAATGCCGCCCTGGTGACAGGGGAGCCGATGGTAATCGCCCTTTTGATAGCTGGAGCAATTTAAAAGGGGAGGAGCTCCGGGCCAGGGAGGGGAAGGCGAGGGGGGGTGCATGAGGGAATGCCTCCCTCCCTCCCTTCCTCCGGTATAAAAACCCAGGTGAGGCGTCGCGAGGGCTCCACGCGGGGTCTTCCGGCCCGGCCCACTCAGGAGCAAGAGAGGGACAGAGAGAAAGAAAGAGGGACAGAGAAAGAAAGAGAGGGACAGAGAGAAAGAAAGAGAGGGACAGAGAGAAAGAAAGAGAGGGACAGAGAGAAAGAAAGAGGGACAGAGAGAAAGAGAAGGACAGAGAGAAAGAAAGAGAGGGACAGAGAGAAAGAAAGAGGGACAGAGAGAAAGAGAAGGACAGAGAGAAAGAAAGAGAGGGACAGAGAGAAAGAAAGAAAGAGGGACAGAGTGAAAGAAAGAGGGACAGAGAGAAAGAAAGAGAGGGACAGAGAAAGAAAGAGAGGGACAGAGAGAAAGAAAGAGGGACAGAGAAAGAAAGAGAGGGACAGAGAGAAAGAGGGACAGAGAGAAAGAAAGAGGGACAGAGAGAAAGAAAGAGAAGAGAGAGAGAAAGAGAGAGGGGGGGAGAAAGGGAAAGATAGAGAGGGAGAGAGAAAGGAAGAAGAGAGATAGAAAGGGAGAGAGAGAGAGAAAGCAGGAGACAGAGAGAGGGAGAAAGAGGGAGAGATACAAAGAGTGAGTGAAAGAGAGAAGAGAGAGAAAGAAAGAGAGAAAGAAAGAGAAAGAGAGGACAGAGAAAGAAAGAGAGAGAATTAGAAAGACAGAAGGACAGAGAGAAAGGGAGAGAGAGAGAAAGAGGAAGAATAAATATTAAATATTGTATTTGTTCCCATTTTGTTTTTTACTTTAAATAAGGTATGTGCAGTGTGCATAGAGATTTGTAAAATAATAAAATAGATAATTGACATAACTTACAATGCGTTGTGTGACATGTCGAACATTCCAGCTTCTTTCTTCTGCGAATGCCTCAAAGCTGGCATTCTCTCAACATCAGGTGGGAAGAATGCCAGCTTCCAGTCATGCGCAGGAAAAAGAAGAAGCCAGACTGCTGGACTGATGTCATGCATCGCAAGCTCACAATGTAAGTTATTTATTTAATTTTTTTACTGCTAATTACCATTGTTTCAGTCCAGTTGTGGCTTTATACAGCAGGGAGGAGCATTCCTTGCTGTACTAAGTGAACATTGGAGCGATTGATCTGTCAATGGCCCTTTAAACATATTGTACGGCTCTCGCGGAATTATATTTCAAAATATGTGGCGTTTACGGCTCTCTTAGCCAAAAAGGTTCCTGACCCCTGATCTAAATGATTGCTAAAGGAATGGGAAATTGTAATTTAGGGGTTTAAAGTGTTAAGGGAAGGCTTGGGATGTTGTTCATAGCCAAAATAGTGTACAGTAGTACCTCTAGATACGAGCTGCTCCACATGCGAGTATTCCAAGTTACGAGCTGAGACGCATGCAAAATTTCTGTTCAACACCCGAGCTCAAATTCGGGATATGAGCCGAGCTTCCACTAGGTGGCGCAAGAATTCCTTGCTTCCAGTTATCTCGGTGCGAAAAACAAAGTCTAAAGGCATTCGTTCGAGATGGGAGTTGATCGACATACAAGCTCAGGTCTGGAACGAATTAGACTCGTATGTCGAGGTATCACTGTATTTATGTCTGCATCTCTACTTCACGGAAATTCGACTTTCACGGGCGGTCTCGGAACGCATCCCCTGCGAAAGTCGAGGGAACAATGTACTGCTCCTGCATCAAGTCCACTTCCTTCCCAACTGGACAGTTGCTCTCACTTTTGGAACACAAGGAACGCACACCTACCTACCTGCTGGCAACGCTTAATCTTGATCTGTATGATAGGCCAGAAGCGGGTCATGTTCTCCAACAGGATCACTCTGGTAGATAAAGGTGGGACATTTACCTTTGTGGAGAAAAGAGAAAGAATGTCAACTGTGTTAATGAAACTTTGATGATAATACAGTGAAAATTCCTATTCGTTAGTTAGAAAAGAAAGAACAAGAATCCAACTCCTGACTGAAATGGTATGAACAAAATGTCCGTTAGCAAAAGCCTTTAACAAACAGGCCTTTTAGAGTAAAAACAAAAAGTCACTTTCTTTGACAGAAATTTGAAGAGACCACAAAAATCTGTGGTTGTGGAATGATATGGCATCAAGGACATTTCTACAAATACAACATTTTGAGCATGTCCGGATGTATCTGAATATTCCCAAGAGGCTGGTTAAATAAAAACTCTAGGCCACAAAAATGCAAGCTGACTGATCATTAATTGTATTTAAATGAATTACATTACATTACATTTATGAATTAGTCATAGTTTTAATTATTAGATTTGTATTGTATTGTTTTATTGTTGTCTAATAAATTATTATTATTATTATTATTATTATTATTATTATTATTATTATTATCTGAAGTTAAATGAGCAGTGAGGTGGACAGGTTTACTGAAGATATCAAATTATTTTATCGAAAGGAACAGAACTCCAAACTCCAGTCTCTTCAAACTTAGAGCACAAGTTTTAAAAAACTAAATGTGATTCCATGTGTCAGATTTTACACTAGGGCACAGCAGTGAATCCCAGCTCTTCAAACACAAGCTGTTCATGAACAGGTTGTTTATTTTGGTAGAAGATTCTCCGTCTGGATTTGACTAAATTAAAATCTACCCTACAGACTGGAAGAAACATTACATACAACATGATTTGCCTTCTGGAAGGAAATCAGAGCTTATCTATATCAAAAGTGGTTTTTTATTTTGAAAAGGCAACTGGGGTGATTTTTCTGAGGGAAAAATTATGACCTAGATGATTGAGAATCTTCATAGCTTATCTGTAGTGTATCTATATTTTTGTGTTCCATAGTTTAAACCGTATATGCTTTCCTTGCCCTCACAAATTAAAGGATATTGGGTTGTGGTATAGCTGGATTTGGGAGACAACCAAATTGTTTAAAAGGCTGGTACATGGAAATGGCTGGTCCTTGCTTTCTCTCATCTCATCTTAGCCTTTACATGTTGGGAACAACTGTAGAACTATGGCTGAACATTCTAGCTTTGTACAGCTACTGATGATATCTGAGTGAGTAGTTAATTCCCAAGAATGACATCATAAGATATAGTGAGCAGTTTAATTACCACATCCATTCAGCACACACAAAAGCAAATCTTTTGTGCTGGAAATGATCGAAACTATGACTGTCAATATATAAAGTCTTAGTCTCCCTATAAATGTGCAATCTAACTACCAGTAAAAACTGCTCTGATTGTGCCCCTCCGAAGGGTGTAACACAGAAAGGTTAATTAAAATGATAAATAAACTAGGAAGGAAGGGGAGAACGTATTAGAAAATAGTAGGTTAAGGATAAAAATTAAGACAACAAGCACTATATATACTCAAACTCTGGATCAACATTCTAAATGATTCAGCACAGATAAGTTGGGGGGGGGGTGTCACATAAATTGCTACTGCCAGATGATTTTGAAGGGGGATTAGGCAAATCTAAGGAGGATAAAGCTAAATAATTAACAAAGGCAGTGGCAATTTGCTTTTTACCAGTTGCTGGGAAACATGAACTGAAAGATGCTAAGCTTTCATACCCTGTTTGTCAGCTTTCTTCTGGAAGCCATTTGGCCATTTGGGACAAGGAAGGTCTGTGCCTGACCCAGAGGGAATCTGTTCACACTTCCTGCTGATCTCACAAGATGACCTATAAAGCCCTACATGGCAACCTGGCCAGATTACTTGCGGGACCGCCTTCGGCCATATAAATCCCAGCGACTGGTTAGGTCCCAAAGTGTTGGCCTTCTCCAGGTCCTGTCAACCAGACAATGTCGCTTGGTGGAGGCAAGGGGAAAAGCCTTCTCTGTGGGGGCCCCGGTCCTCTGGAATCAGTTCCCTCTGGAGATTCGCATTACCCCCACCCTCCTCGCCTTCTGTAAGAGTCCTAAGACTCATTTATGTCACCAGGCTTGGGGCAATTAGATCTTAGGCCCCCTGGCTGATGAATGTTATGTATGGCTGAAGTCTGAATGTGTACAATTGATTTTTAAAATAGTAGGGATTTTAGGTCGGTTATTTAGTTAGTTAATTGGATTTGCCACTGTAATTTATTGGTTTTTTTATATGTTGTAAGCCGCCTCGAGTCTTCGGAGAGCGGCGGCATAGAAATCCAATAAATAAATAAATAAATAAATATCGATATAATAAATGAGTGACTGAATCAGGACCTTTCTAAAAAGCTTCATGCAAAACTACAGCCTTTCTCCTGAAAAGTATTCCTCGTCGTGGGAATCCTTACAAGGCAGGCTGAAGAGCTTTGTGCTCCTCCCTCTGGCTGCGGAAGCTAGGTTATTGGGGAAGCCCACAGGACTGACCGTATTGAGCTTGGAGTTGATGCTGGAACTGCTCTCTCCTGCCATAACTGTAATCCGGGCCGGCATGTAGCTTGAATCTTCACTGGCCACCAGTAGTGACATCTCCCTGTACAAGCCAAGAACAACAGAGTTAAGAACTAAGCCCCTGCTGAAAAACCCATCTTTCTCACAATTTAAAGGCACACCTTCCTTATGCTATGCGAGCCACCCATCTGCCCAGGTCTGGCTGTACAGGAGAACCATATTTCCATTTGGCACCTGAGTCATCACATTATTTTTGTGAAACCAAGACATATTAGAGTCAGTCCCACAGATTCGGTCTTCTCCAGGTCCAGTCAGCCAGACAATATCATCTGGTGGGACTTAGGGGAAGAGCCTTCTCTGTGGCAGCCCCGACCCTCTGGAACGAACTCCCTCTAGAGATACATCCCGCCTCCTCCCTCCTGGTCTTCCGTAAAGCTCTGAAGACCCACCTCTGCCAGCGGCCAATTTTATGAATGATTGAATCTGATGAGTGTGTATGTCTGCATATGCGGTTTTAACACTTTAGTAATCTATTTCAGTCTTTTAAAGTAAACTAGATTTCTTTTTATGTATTGTTGTATTTATGATAATGTACGCTGTCCTGAGTCGAAATGAGAAGGGTGGTATAGAAATCTAATAAATAAATAAATTAGATATTTCATTAAGGAAACAACTTTTTGTGTATTCTTTCCTCTTAAGGGATGTAGGCAATGTGACAGAAATGATTTTTTAAATTATGCCCATAAGAGGCAGAAAAAGCCCATTACCCAAATTTCCTTGTTTCAAAGCCTTTTTTCTGGTACATGGATACACTCACTGGATTATGACGCCCTGATGCATGTAAACATTGATGTAGTGGGATCCACTGATGCCATTTGACTCCCAGTAGGTTTTGACATTTCCATCCACTAACTTGTTGGCCTGTTGAGAATTGGAGGAGACTTCGACTCTCTCCCAACACTTGTCTTCCTTTACTTCAGTGATGCAGCCTAGGCACAAAAGAAAACATTGAAGAAATCCAGGCAGGGGAGAAAGTAGAGGAGCCTCTGAAGGAATAAGTTATCTAAAACTCCAACACTAACAATATGCTCACCATGACAAAGATAATGCAGAAATACATCAAAAAATGGAACATTGATAGGCTGATGGCTTTGCCTGTGTTCTTCTATTTGATTTAGAACCATCTGTAAAGTATGTTGGAGAGGAGACAAAAGAAAATAAAGCCAAGGTATAGAGTTAGTTTGGCTAAACAACACAGTAGAGTTACATTGGAAAAAAAGAATCCCATATTTAGACCGAGAGGCGATGCTTTCTGGATTGTTGGACTTCCAGAAACGCTGGACTTCACAGCCCATCATTTCCCGCTAGCATTGCCAATGGCTGCACTTTATAAGAGTTGTAATCTGATTTATGTGAAGAGTATCCAGTTGGATAGAGGTACATTTAAAAGCACTGTGAGATTGTTTATATTTATTTATTTATTTATGTATTTATTTATTTATTTATTATGTATTTATCAAACAATTATAGGATGATAATTTGTACAAATAAAACATTAGATAAGTAATGATAAAAAGTAATGATAGAAGACAGTAGAACAGTAGGACAGGGGTGGTAGGCACAATGGTGTGCTTATGCACGCCCCTTACAGACCTCTTAGAAAGGGGGAGAGGTCAGTTGTAGATAGCCTAAGGTAAAGGTTTTTGGCGTTAGGAGTAGAAACCACAGAGTGCATTCCAGGCGTTGATTACTCTATTGCTGAAGTCGTATTTTTTGCAGTCTAGTTTGGAGCGGTTGACATTTAGTTTAAATCTATTTCGTGCTCGTGTGTTGTTGCAGTTGAAGGTGAAATAGTTGCTAACAGGTAGGACATTTTGGTACATGATTTTAGATTTCCTCCCAATTAAATTAATTAAGTCTTCGGAGAGGGGCGGCATACAAATCTAATGAATTATTATTATTATTATATTATTATTGGAGCACCATGTTACCAAGAGACTCTGATTCTTAGCCTGCTCCCTGAAGTTAGACATTATTAGTCAAAGGAAAAAAAATTCACCTGGATGCAACCAGCCAGGATGGTGGCTGTCATATTTTGATAGAGGCTAGCAGGCTTCTCACAGTTATTCATGAGGTCCCTCAGTTCTGCCACTTGAGAAAGGCTGGAGCTGTGTTTCTCCAAGACTTTGCTCAAGGCTTCCTTAATGCCAGACGAGCACATTACAACAGCACAGTCTTTGTTGATGTAGGCCAGGCGGTATAAGAATTTAATGAACTCTTGAACAATCTGCAAACACAAAAGCGGGAATAGTTGGTTCCTGAAGGTTTTCTGTGTGGCTTTGGTGCCTCTTTCTCCAACTCATTCTTGGCGGATGGAATGTATATGCTGTACTAAACAGCTTGGGCCTCAGAAAAGAAATCCTTCGCAAAGGTAAGAAACCTGCGACTTAGCACAAATTACCTATTTTCAATGACCAGCAAGGATTAAGGGAGATTTAGCTCAAGATATTACAAGCTCCAGGAATCCATTCTAAAGAGCAATTCATTAAAAGGAGATTTTAAGGAATTAAGGCAAATAGAATTTTAAACAATATAAAATACATTTGCATTTTCATTTATTTAAATAATTCTATCATTTTTTTTAACAATTGCCAGAACTGGCAACTATGAAACTTAAGAGAAAAAAACATTTAAAATATAAAAGCAAAAAATAAACTGCAGGAGCAAAACGATTTTTTGAAGCAGCAAAGCAATTTTAGCAATAAATACAAGAGCAAGCAGAGAGTACTAATTTTCAGCATTTTTTTTTAAAAAAACACGGTTTGCCAAAGATTGGAACAACGACAAAGAAAATGCAGGATGTATCCAAATGTTTGGAATAACCAGCATGTTATTGGTCCAACTATGAGATCATATTGTACAGGTGGATTCTGGTTGGTATTCCTAGGTTTCCAATGTCTCACCTCTCGATCATTTAGGTGTCTGTTTATGGAAGACAAGCAAGGCTCAATGCATTTATGCCAGGATATTACATTCTTCCATGAACTATCCAAACAATTGTTCAAAAGCCTGTATCAAAAAAATGAAAAGTAGCTTCTTTCAGAAAAAGCACTTTGAAAATACATTTATACCAAAAACAAAAGTAACTGATGCTTAATCATCTTGTAATCTAACCCCTTGTAATCTAACTGAAAGTTCAAGTAGTCTTGTAGCCACCAAAATGCATTTTACTGTCTCCAGGTGTTTTGATGCAGCTGGACATTTTTGTACTACCTTTTAGAACTGCAGAAGATGGGAAAAGTAAAAGTCACCCAACTTTACATTGGTTGGATGGGCTCCTTCCCCTCTTTTATTGGTTCCAGATTGTTCCAAAATATTAATTTCCTTTATTCATGCTCTAAAATGGTTTGCAAAAGTCATTTTCACCATATTTGTATGATGGAAACAGCTTAATCTTTCCTGATAAATATAGAATAACAGAATTGGAAGGGACCTTGGAGGTCTTCTAGTTCAACCCCCTGCTCAGGCAGGAAACCCTATACCAGTGATGGTGAACCTATGGCACGAGTGCCACAGGTGGTATGCATGAGTGCCACAGGTGGAGTGCCACAGGTGGTATATCTGCTGGCATGCGAGCCGTTGCCCTAGCTCAGCTCCAACATGCATGTGTGTGCCAGCCAGCTGATTTTTGGTTCACACAGAGGCTCTGGGAGGGCATTTTGGAGGGATGGGGGAGGATGTTTTTACCTTCCCCCAGCTCCAGGGAAGCCTTTGGAGCCTGGGAAGGGCGAAACACAAACCTACTGGGCCCATCAGAAGTTGGGAAACAGGCCATTTCTGGCCTCCAGAGGGCCTCCGGGGGGCAGGGGAAGCTGTTTTCGCCCTCCCCAGGCATGGCACTCGCACATAATTGATAGCACTCACGCCGCTCTTTCAGTACCCGAAGAAAAAAAGGTTTGCCATCACTGTCCTATACTATTTCTACATGGCATTGGACCAGAATACCTCCAGAACCGCCTTCTACCGCATGAATCCCAGCGGCCAATAAGGTCCCACAGAGTTGGCGGGCCCCAGGGGAAGAGCCTTCTCTGTGGCGGCCCGAGCCCTCTGGAATCAACTCCCCCCAGAGATTAGAACAGCCCCCACCCTCGTCTTTTGCAAATTACTCAAGACCCACCTTTATCACCAGGCATGGGGGGACTGAGACATCCTCCCCCAGGCTTTTATATTTTATGTTTGGTATGTATGTGTTGTATGGTTTTAATTGCTGCGGTTTTATATATGTTTTATTTTTAATATTAGATTTGTTTCACTGTTAAATTGTTTCTATTATTGTTGTGAGCCGCCCTGAGTCTTCAGAGAGGGGCAGCATACAAATCTAATTAATAATAATAATAATAATAATAATAATAATAATAATAATAATAATAATTTCAGACAAATGGTTGTCCAATCTTTTCTTTAAAACTTCCAGTGTTGGAGCACCCACAATTTCTGGAGGCAAGTCCATAGGAAAGAGCTTAATTACAGCCTTGGTGCCACCATTTATTTATTTATTACTTAGATTTGTATGCCGCCCCTCTCCGAAGACTCAGGGCGGCTCACAACAATAATAGAAACAATTTAACAGTGAAACAAATCTAATATTAAAAATAAAACATTAGAATACATTAGAATGCAATACTGCAAGCTAATTCTGCTGACTGCCAACAGTTTGATTCTCACCAGCTCAAGAGTGACTCAACGTTCTATCCTTTCCAAGATGACTAAAATGAGAACCCAGATTATTGGAGGCAATATGCTGACTCTATAAAGCTCTATGAAGCAGTATATACTGTAAGTCTAAGTACTATTGCTTTTATTTCTTCTGTAGCTGTAAATTGTAGCCTAAACCAGAGAACTGCCAGTTTACCGTATTTGGGAAATCCTCCTGTTACATTAATTTACCAAGTAACATAAATCTAAATATGTGCTCACCAGCAAATGAACAAACTTTATCTCTTAACAATCCTAATAGTCCAGTCTTCAATTTCAATTAGGATAGCTAAAGGTGCGGGACTCATAGTCCAACATCTGCCAGGCAACAAGTCACCTCCCTTTCTGAATAAAACTTTCAGGGTGAAAACATTACACTGGATGGAATCTAAGATATCCTGTTGTAGGTTGCTATCAATATTTGTCAAAGAATGTGGAATGTCTGTCTTTCGCAAATATTGACTCCATCCTGCTTAATGTAAAGATTATTTACTCGGCTTCTGTTTGTCTAAAGCGGAGGTCTTCAAACTTGGCAACTTTCAGACTTGTGGACTTTGACTCCCGGAATTCTCCAGCCAGCATAGCTGGCTGGAGAATTCTGGGAATCAAAGTCCACAAGTCTTAAAGTTGCCAAGTTTGGGGACCCTTGGTCTAAAGTAAAAGATAATTAAACACTCTTTTGTTTGTCTGGGATAAAAAGTTAATTAGACACTCTTCTGTTTAGTTAGAACACACCTCAATATGATTTGTCTGTATATTATGTGTTATATATTAACCATTTATCATTGTAACTAAAATAGTAAAGTTAATCTTTTATACTTGTGTGCACAAAGAAAATTGCTATAAAAATAAATGCAAGTCCCGAGCATAACGGATCTCTGAACATACCCAGAGAGAATAGGTCTCTCAACACTGAGGCTTCATACCCAGAGAGAAGGTCTTCCTAGCTTGGAACTGCTTTACTCAGAAAACTGGGTCTCCATGTCTATGATTCCTACATCCTGTACTGAAAGGAGGAGTACCTTTTGTTGTGGCTTGTCCGTGTCACAAGCCCATCCATGTCACAGCTGGTCATGGATCCCAAGGATCGGGAGACGGTTGTGGCACGGTACAATAGGCCTGTGCACCTGGCACCTGAGTCCGATAGCAAGGAGGTTGGAGAGGATTTGGCAGCAGAGGCTGAAAGCCAACCAGGGCCTTCTGCATCTCCCAAGATGCGCATGAGTGACACAGGAGAAGAGGAGGGGCCTCTTCTTGATGCTAGGGCACACAGAGCTGCCAGAAGGCAGGAGTGGCTAAGCAAGTGGTGGTCTCTGCATGAATAGATCTGTAGAACAATCGGCCACGCCCTTAGACTGTTTAAGGCTTAGTCACGTTATGATTCAGTGTGGAAGTCAACTTTTGTTTTGTTTCCAGTTTGCTCAGACTTCTCTCTTGGGCATTACTGTTTCAATTATGATTTACAAACTGGCAATTTGGACTAATTATAACCAGGCTTCCTGCCAATTCATAGTAAGTCCATGAAGAAGATCTGTGATATCAAAGAAATATCTGTTTGGTTTATGCTTGGATTTTGGCCCATTGTTCAGATGCTAATGAACAGCTGGCACCGAACAGATTTATTTGTCTGATTTCCTGAACTTTAAAAAAATTCAAACCTCACTACTCAGAAAATGTTAGGATTATATGCTTAAATGTTGTAAAATTGAGCCCTTATCACCTCGAGGTTTGACTACTGCAATGCTCTCTACCTGGGGCTACCTTTGAAGAGTGTTTGGAGACTGCAGGTAGTACAGAATGCATCTGCGAGAGCGATCATGGGCTTCCCAAGGTATGCTCGTGTCTCTACAGCACTCTGCGAGCTGCACTGGCTATCAGTTAGTCTCTGAACACAATTCAAACTGTTGGTTATGACCTATAAAGCCCTACATGGCATGGGATCAGATTACCTACGGGCCATCTTTTGCCTCATACATCCCAGCAGCCGGTCAGGTCCCGCAGGGAAGAGCCTTCTCTGTGACGGCCCCGGCCCTCTGGAATAAGTTCCCCTTGGAGATCTGTACTGCCCCTACTCTCCCTGCCTTCCATAAACATTTGTTTGTCTGTCTGTCTGTCTGTCTGTCTGTCTGTCTGTCTGTCTGTCTGTCTGTCTATCTATCTATCTATTTATTTGGATTTATATTTAAAGACCCACCTCTGCCGGCAGGCCTGGGGCCATTGAAATTTTAACACCTTGCCCTACCCAATGAATAAATGTGTGATGGATGATGGATGAATTGTTAACTTTTAATCATGAGGATTTTAATATGTAGTGTTAGATTTCCCAGGAGAAGGGTGGCATAGAAATCAAATAAATAAATAATTAAATAAACTCTCTGTGTGCGTGTGTGTGTGCCTATTTCCTAGGAAGGCTCATCGCAGGGACAGAATACCTTTGTTGCTGTAATTGTACTATAGTACAATTGTGGTTAAGATTACAACTTCCATAATCTTTTATCATTGACTATACCGATGAGATTCAATACCTGGAGATCCATTTATTGTTCATTTCATCTCTAGGAATTCCAAATAGGAACATATACACTTAAAATATATATACTATTATTGAAATATAGTAGACTTACTTTAACATTCCCAGTTGTATCTCTTTTTCAGAATCCTGCTTTGTCAAGTCTTCCTCAATCGGCACATTTACCAGAAACTCATGGCTAGTTTCCTCCAAAAAGGCACCTTTGTCAGAGAGGCAACACTGCAGCATTACCGCCATCTCCTTCCACACACTACTTGTCTGCAGACTACTCAGTAGCTTTATGATGTTTGTGTCATGAAGATTAAAGAAGGCTGCAGAGTCTGATTGGGGAGGTAAAATATTGGAAGGGCATAATTGAAATGCTTCCTGGTCCAGAAACGTTATTTTAGAAAAAAAACAATTTACACCCATATACACCCATATAACATCTATTCTCTGCAAACTGCACTGGCTTCCTATTAGTCTCCAGGCACAATTCAAGGTGTTGGTTATTACCTATAAAGCCCTATGTGGCTCAGGGCCAGACTATTTACGGGACCGTCTCTTGCCGCATACCTCCCAGAGACCTATTAGAGCACACAGAATTGGCCTCCTCCAGGTCTCGTCAACCAACAATTCAAAGTGTTGGTTATGACCTATAAAGCCCTTCATGGCATCGGACCAGAATACATCCGGGTCCACCTTTTGTCGCACGAATCCCAGTGACCGGTTAGGTCCCACAGAGTTTGTCTTCTTCGGGTCCCGTCAACTAAACAATGTCATCTGGCGGGACCCAGGAGAAAAGCCTTCGCTGTGGTGGCCCCGACCCTCTGGAACCAGCTCCCCCCAGAGATCAGAATTGCCCCCACCCTCCTTGCCTTTGGTAAGCTCCTCAAAACCCACCTCTGTCGTCAGGCTTGGGGGAACTGAACTACCCTTTTCCCCCAGGCCTATACAATTTATGCATGGTATGTTTGTGTGTATGTTTGGTTTTAATAAGGGTTTCTAAATTATTTTAAACATTAGATTTGTTACATGCTGTTTATTTATTTTTATTTATTTATTTATTATTTAGATTTGTATGCTGCCCCTCTCCGCAGACTCGGGGCGGCTCACAGCAGGATACAACAATTCATGACAAATCTAAATATAATTTAAAATATTTTAAAAAACCCATTTACTAAACAAACATACACACAAACATACCATGCATAAATTGTACATGCCCGGGGGAGGTGATTCAGTTCCCCCATGCCTGACGACAAAGGTGGGTTTTAAGGAGTTTACGAAAGGCAGGGAGAGTAGGGGCAGTTCTAATCTCTGGGGGGAGTTGGTTCCAGAGAGTCGGGGCCGCCACAGAGAAGGCTCTTCCCCTGGGGCCCGCCAACCGACATTGTTTAGTTGACAGAACCCGGAGAAGGCCCACTCTGTGGGACCTAATCGGTCGCTGGGATTCGTGCAGCAGAAGGCGGTCTCTTACTGTTGTTAGCCGCCCTGAGTCTACGGAGAGGGGCGGCATACAAATCTAATAAATAAATAAAATAAATAAACAAATAAGCAATGCAGGTTGGTGGGACCGCAGTGGAGAGCCTTCTCTGTTGCCGCCCCGGCTCTATGGAATCAATTCCCCCCCCCCCCGATGTCCGTACTGCTCCCACCCTATTGGCCACAAAGACCTGGCTTTGTCGGCAGGCCTGGGGGCCATGAACCAACAACACTCATGGCCAAATTGTATAAATGTCAAGTAATGCATGTTGGGTTAGTTTATTATGGCTTTTAATTAAAGTTTTATAGCTCAGATTATATATTTGACTTCTTTTTACTCTTTTTGTATTTTATACTGTTTTAAGCCACCCTGAATCCTTCAGGATTGGGCGGCATAGAAGCCGAATTAATTAATTAATTTAATTATTGGGAAGGGGGGAATCTCACTCATTTCTCCAACCAAAATCCCCAGAAGTACCCCCAAAGTAATAGTGATATTTGTTAGCCGCCCTAAATAATTTGTACTACATTTGTGAAAAGTGAAAAGACAACCTGCCAATCATAATGGTCTTTAGAATGCAAAAGAGTATTCAGATGTCACAATATTCATATTTACTGAGATGGATTTACACTAAAGACCGGGATGTTTCATACCTGCATCCTGTTTGTTCAGTGGTGACTTATGTTCAGGCAGATGGCTGAGCATCTTGTCAGCCGTGGTTGTGTCTGAGCTTTGGCCCAAGTGACAGAAGTTCCAAAGGGCCCCACGAAGACCAGACTTTTCTAGTTGTTGGGCCAGGCTCTTATCATAATCAATCAACTTTCTGAGCACCAGAAGCCCATCCTGAACTGCTGCTGAGGCTCTGGGAAAGAAGGGTAAGGATTAACATTTGATCTTAAATCAGCCTATGCTGAGAGGATCAGAAAATAGAAGGGAGTATAGTAACATTCATTTTCCAGGCAATGGCTAATTATTTAGATATCAGTCAATGAAGAATTTGCTAGAGTTTTGTTTTTTAACAAAAGCGAAATTGAAATCCTTGTCTCCAAAGCTTAAAAACATTTTCTCCATAGTGATAGAAACATAGAAGAGTGACGGCAGTAAAAGACCTCATTGTCCATCTAGTCTGCCCTTATACTATTTCCTGTATTTTATCTTACAATGGATACATGTTTATCCCAGGCATGTTTAAATTCAGTTACTGTGGATTTACTAACCACGTCTGCTGTAAGTTTGTTCCAAGGATCTACTACTCTTTCAGTAAAATAATATTTTCTCATGTTGCTTTTGATCTTTCCCCCAACTAACTTCAGATTGTGTCCCCTTGTTCTTGTGTTCACTTTCCTATTAAAAACACTTCCCTCCTGAACCTTATTTAACCCTTTAACATATTTAAATGTTTCGATCATGTCCCCCCTTTTCCTTCTGTCCTCCAGACTATACAGATTGAGTTCATTAAGTCTTTCCTGATACGTTTTATGCTTAAGACCTTCCACCATTCTTGTAGCCCGTCTTTGGACCCGTTCAATTTTGTCAATATCTTTTTGTAGGTGAGGTCTCCAGAACTGAACACAGTATTCCAAATGTGGTCTCACCAGCACTCTATATAAGGGGATCACTATCTCCCTCTTCCTGCTTGTTATACATGAGTGGCCTTTAGCTGCCATACAGTTATAACTCTTTGTTTCACCAAGATTCTCAACTGCGCTTACCCAGATGTGCCCAACATCTTCTCCACTGCAGCAGGGACGACACATAGTAAGTTGCCAGTGTCCTTGCTGGAAGCAAAATCAGTGCTGCCCAAGACTTGTTGCATTGTCTGGAATCCTGGGTTGTCCACAGGCTGCAGTTTCCCACAGGCCCTTGGTAACTTATAGTTCTCCACATCCAACAGCATCTTCAGTACCTGGGAGTCAAATACAGGAGCTCAAAAGCAAGAAAGAGAACAAGAGATGTAGATTGGGATCAAAATCTCCAACAGTTCTCTTCATTCACAAAATCAAAGTAGACGCAGTTAATATTTCACCCTTTACACTCATAAGCTTACTAAAGCATGTGAGTATAAAGAAGTTACAGTGGTACCTTTACTTAAGAATGCCTCTACTTACAAACTTTTCTAGATAAGAACCAGGTGTTCAAGATTTTCTTGCCTCTTCTCAAGAACCATTTTCCACTTACAAACCCGAGCCTCTGAAACAGTAACGGGAAAAGGCAGGGAGAAGCCTCCATGGGGCCTCTCTAGGAATCTCCTGGGAGGAAACAGGGCCAGAAAAGGCAGGGAGAAGCCTCCATGGGGCCTCTCTAGGAATCTCCTGGGAGGAAACAGGGCCAGAAAAGTTGGGGAGAAGCCTCCATGGGGCCTCTTTAGGAATCTCCTGGGAGGAAACAGGGCCAGAAAAGGTGGGGAGAAGCCTCCATGGGGCCTCTCTAGGAATCTCCTGGGAGGAAACAGGGCCAGAAAAGGTGGGGAGAAGCCTCCATGGGGCCTCTCTAGGAATCTCCTGAGAGGAAACAGGGCCAGAAAAGGTGGGGAGGAGCTTCCATGGGGCCTCTCTAGGAATCTCCTGGGAGGAAACAGGGCTTTCACCCTCCCTGTGGTTTCTCCAATGGCACGCATTATTTGCTTTTACATTGATTCCTTCTTACAAACTTTTCTACTTAAGAACCTGTTCACGGAACAAATTAAGTCCGTATGTAGAGGTACCACAGTATTAGCTTCTGATAATGGCACTATCAAATTTGAAAGATGGAAGGAAAGATGCTATTTCGGGTTTCTTCAAGGCAAGAAAAGACATTGAAGCCATGACTGCTGATCACCCACTGCAGTTAGATATCTTTACAACATGGATCTGGACTGCGAACCAGACCTTGCAACTCTACAAGGGATAGTGGTTTTTTCAGAAAATGGCCCATATCTGAAAATCCCTCTTTGGAGATTTGGTTCACATATCTCAAGTGTGGGTTTTCAATAAAACAAAACAATAAGTTTTGTTTATCCTTTTAGTATTTTATGCTTCTTGTTTTGATTGCTGCTCAGTTTTAAATCACTTCTTTAATTGCATTGTTTTAAACTTCTTATTGTAAATTGCCTTGCGACTATGTTAGTCTGAAAAAAGTAGAAATGTTTTTTTTTAAAGAAATAAACGACCATTCCCCAGCAATGTGATTCCAAGGAATCTTTATATCCAACTTACTGCTAGACCGGCCTGCTGAACCAGCACAGATGTGGAGTTCTCCTTCATGCAGCGCAGCACACAATGCAGCCCCCCTTTGGTTGCAATGAGCATCTGCCAATCATAGACTGCCATGAGCAGATACAACACCTGGAACCCCAATACTGTAAGTAGGTTTTCCTTTACATGGTGGCTCAGCAAGTCCATCAGTGTCTGCACAATTCTCTCCCTGCAGGTAGAAAGGAGGCAAGACCACAACCTGAGACCCTTTGAAGATGATTAGCTGACAAATCACTTAAGACCCTGGAAATGAGAAGGCCCAGGAAATAAACTGGAAATATTTAGGGGGGAGATAATGTATTTATCCATCGCCACTCTAATACTTTTCCAAGTCCAAGAGAAAAATACTAAACTACTGGATTGTAAAACATTTTCTTTTTGAAATATCATTTTAAAAGAATGATCTAGGACAATGATGGTGGACCTTTTTTTCCTTGGGTGCCAAAAGCGTGTGTGTGTGCACACTATCGCACGTGCCCACACCCATAATTCAATGCCCCCCATATGTCACGTCACCTGTGCATGATTGTGTCCCCTGCACTGTACTGCCCCCTATGCATGATTCCCCCTTCGTTTCCCGACATTCAGTGGGTCTGGTAAGTCCGTTTTTCGCCAGGGTCCAGGAAAGAGACTTTCCTGGACCCTGGGGAGGGTGAAAATGCTCAGCTAGGACAACAGCTCACGTGCCAGCAGATATGACTCCACGTGCCACTTGTGGCGTGTGTGCCATAAGTTCACCATCACTAGGACTTGCTGATGTAGAACTTGCTGATGTTCAGTTCATAATGGTGCAGGACAATTGTGCTACAATGATCAGATTACGAAACAATCTATATGCCCATTTGAATTCAGTGGACTTCCACGGTTTAGACAGTTTTTATCATCAGTGAAAGACTTAAACACCAAGTGCCCTACCAAAATTTTTAAAACAATTTTGAATGTTTTAGAAATGTTATTTATTAAGTTATGTGTTGTAAGTGCAAAGATTTTACAAAATAAAAAAATTATATAGGGATTTCTTTTGCCGGGGGGGGGGGGAGGGGGGGATATATATTGGATACAAAATTCTGAATTACAATGTTTAATCTATGTAAGCTAATTATCTTATTTCCATTAAAATATGAATTATGACCTCATTCTTGCTTGTTGAATTTTTGGTGCACAACCATCCTAAAAGCTAAATTTGAAATTTAGGATTCAAACATATTTTAAATGTAATATTTCAAGCATGATCACCTATCAACTATAAAATATTTCAATTATGAACAAACCAAATGATACATAATACAAAAGTTGTTTCAAAAATTATTTCAACAATTCCAAACATTCCGGTGTTATTTAAAAAGAAAAAAAAGTTTCAAAGATTCTACAATAGAAATCTCTGTCTGTAGAACATTGTAAGCTTGAACAAAAATGTGCTAAGCTATATCTAAGGATCAGTGGAAGCAAAACACTCTAAGTAAAAATGTGTTGATATTTGTGTTTGCATACAGCATCACCACCAGAGGTTTGACATTTTATTTATTTAGAATTCAAACATTCTGATCTTTCAACAAGAGAATTGGGTGTGTATCTTCTTTTTGATGTGTAACAGAACAACAGAGTTGGTGTTCTAGTCCAACCCCACATATGTATTTTGGGTTTGGGCTTGGTATGCTATTGTAATAAGAATTTACTTAATGCCTGCTTAAAACCATTCTTCAATATTCCTTCTGTAGTTCAAAACATGCTATAATGATAACAGGACCTAATGAAAAAAGCTAACCTAATGGCAAATTCACTCTCTGCTGTGGCAATCTGTCTCCCTTGCCCAGATTCCTCTTCCTCCTCCAAAATCGTGATGATAAATTTAAGACCCGCCAGCTTCAGCTCAATGTCACAGCTGGACTTCTGGATCATCTCCATGGCATTGTCCAGCTGCTCCAGGGTGCTTTTCTTTCTGTCTACCTTCACACTGCAGAAAGCTGAGCAACAGATATATATCAGCACAATTTTGCAATCAGTTTCCCAAAAGTAGCCTCCTCATAGCTACTTGCTATTCACCCAGTCATCCATAATACAAATCCCCCTACAGGTAACTCAGCCTTTTCTTAGCAATATTTTCTGCCTCTATTGTATATCTGGAGAGAATCTTTGGGGATTTCATATTATATGAGGCATACATACTGTAAAAAGAGAAGGTCAAAGAGCACGAGGCAGATCCAGAAGATGATGGAAAGACAACTTCAAAGACATGCTACAGCAGCATCCACCAAACTATGAACAGGACCACTGAGCAGCTACTGGTATAACTCAGTAAATGCAGTAGAATAATCACATTTTTACCCTCTTTCTTGCCATGTATGCACCTGGCGAAGTATGCCCATGTTACTCCAACACTCCGCAGTCTGCATTGGCTGCCGATCAGTTTCCGGCTACAATTCAAAGTGTTGGTTATGACCTATAAAGCCTTTCATGGCATCGGACCAGGATATCTGCGAGACCACCTTCTGCCGCACAAATCCCAGCAACCGCTTAGGTCCCACAGAGTTGGCCTTCTCCGGGTCCCGTCAACTAAACAATGTTGTCTGGCGTGACCCAGGGGAAGAGCCTCCTCTGTGGTGGCTCCGACCCTCTGGAACCAGCTCCCCCCAGAGATCAGGATTGCCCCCACCCTCCTTGCCTTTCGTAAACTTCTTAAAACCCACCTCTGCCGTCAGGCATGGGGCAATTGAAACATCTCCCCCTTGCACATGTAGTTTTTGTGTATGATTCGATTGTGTGTTGTTTTTTATATATTGGTGTTTCTTTTTGGGACATTTTAATCTAAAACTGTAATATAGATTTTTAAATATTAGATTTGTTACTATGTACTGTTCTTCACCATTGTTGTGAGCTGCCCCGAGTCTGCAGAGAGGGGCGGCATATAAATCCAATAAATCTAATCTAATCTAATCTAATGATATAGACCCACTAATGGGTTTTCACTCATGTTTGGTTAGATTCACTCTTTGTCTTTCTTCAAAGTCACACTAGGCATCACTTCTTGCACTTCATCTTCTGGAGCTCCTTGAAGAACCAATGAATCGGCGCACAGAGAGAGGTTGCATAGAAACAATCCAGTCCAAATCCTGTCACCTGTATATTCCAGGCTGCAATTAAAGCTTCAACTGAACTGCCTGACAAACCTTCAGGGAAAACCCAAAGCTTTCTCTGAAACTTAAATAAGCCCATCTGACACCAAGCAATCTTTCCACATAGGTGGTTGGTATCCAGGAAGCCAAAGTGCAAGCAGAATTATATGTCCATGGCAATGAACTGATGCCAATGCCTTTCAACATCACAGCACACTGCAATTGTCCGGAGACAAAAACTAGATTTAACATGCAACCCACAGTATGCATTGGATTCTCTATTATTTAAGGCAATATTATTACTGATCTTCAAACAGATATAAATAGTAGTAGGGTACCTTCTTGAAATGTGTAAACATTACTTACAGCAGGAAAGTTTGTATTTTGCAGTCATAGCATTTCGTACTGCATAATTAACACTTCCTCATTTACTTCACCAACCTACCTTTCCTACAATGTTTTGTTTTCTCTGCCATCTTGAGTTTGTTTATATTGTTCCTTGTTTTTAAATGTTTTTAGTAATTTGTAAAACATCCAAAATTGCTAGGACTTGGGTGGCTATACATTTAATATGTTATACTTGTTATTAATGGAGTCTCTAAAATTGCAATCTGAAACAGCAGTGGGGGAAGGCCAGTATGCCTAAGGCCACTTTCCTTACTTCTACTATATTCTATGCCCCACATCAGTTTCTAATGGCCATAGGATGGAGAGAGGTCTCAAGAAAGTGCAAAGCACCATTATGATAAATTGGAATTCATAACTGGCTAAATCGGATATGTCAGACGTTTTGTGAACTGGGAAACTCAAGCAGAGAATTTGCTTGACTGCACATAATGTTCTCAAAATTTGAAATGTGATTTAAAGTCATTGCTCTAACACTATGCATACACTACAACAATGGACCTCAACCGTTTGGACACCAGTGGTTGGTTCCATGGATAAAGGTCTGTTCATGAACTGGGGGGGGGGGTGATTTTGCATTCTGCCTGCATCCCGCAGATGGGGCTTCACTTATTTGTGCAGCATGGTGTCTGACAATGTCACGGATCGGTCTGGTCCACGGACCTGGGGTTGGGAACCCCTGCCCTACAGGAAACAAACCGAAATTTGTTAAGGATCTCTCTAACTCCATAAATCTAATAATAGTTATTTTGTAGCGGGATAACAATTTTTATTGATTTATTGATTTTATTTATAATTTGGTTTGCTGACTATCTTACCACAAGGGGACTTTGATATCTACCATTGCTACTTTCTGTCGCTTGCAGTCAATAATGTAGAGCAGAAGTCAAAAGCACAGAATATTGTCCAAAACATGTTTCATTGGCTGCTAATAACCGTGAGTCCTAATATATCAAATCAAGTTCTAGCAGCAAACCTAGCTATAAAATGGAAACCTATATGCTTAATCATTTCATTTTCAAGTTCAAAGCATAGATACAATTAGGAATTCTCAATGCAGCTACGATAAATTCTGATGTTTCTCTAATCAATTAATATGTCTGATACGGCCTGGCATTTACCTTTGACTTTCTCATCCAACGTGTCTGGAAAGAAGAGCCCTTCTATTTTGGGAAATGTGTTAATCAGCCGTCTGTCACTTTCCTTTGCTGCAAATGGAGTTGGAGAAGACACTCTATCAGGCAGTGTATCTTCTTTTGTTTTTTGGGACTTCAAGGCTTCAGAAAGGTCACCATAATTTGCAGAGAGCATTTCTGCATTTGGGCAGTTCTGCTCTGCACCTCCCTTGCTAAAGAAATATTTGAAATAGACATGGGAGTTCTGCAGATCAATTTGAGTGGTGCCCTGACAATGCTTGTTCAGGAGCTGCAGTATTTTCTGAGCCAACTCTACTGAAACACACATCTGGATCAGATCCTCTTCATTTAGTCTTGATAGCTTGAAATGCAGAGAGAATAAAAGCACAGTGTTCCTATTGCAGTTTATTATGAGAGTTACCTAGAATCACACCAAAAGCCCAGAAAACCAAATTGGGAAAGTTCACTAGCTTGGAAATTTGTCCCTTGAGCCTAGAGCACCAAAGTTATCTATGATTTTCCAATTTGGATGACATTTGGAGGTAGGCAACCTAATATCAGCAGTTATTTTGAACTTCAATTCCTATCATCCTCAAGCACATTATCTGAATGCTAGAACTTTACAAAATTCAAAACTGTATCCAAATAATTTGTAGCTGGTTTCTTTAACTAGCTTCACTTACTCTGGATCTATCCACATAGATCCAGTACTGTTTGGGGGCTTATCTTGAATATTAAATATTTAGGGCCCTTTAATTATCTTTCTGATAACAGAATGTAATCACAGAAATACTTTTCAGATATGATGCATCTGATCTTGTAATACAATTACTTTTTTTTACAAACAATGCAGCCTAGACAGTTTATGAGTTCTCCCATCAAATTAAGCAACTGGGAATTAGTTTGAAATCCCTTTCTGGTTGGATTGATTCTTCTCAGTGCTTTACCTTCTGATTCTGCTTAATGAAATGAACAACTTCTTGATGCTTATGGAGTTCTAGCTTGTTAATGAAGAAAAGCAGCTCCCACCATTCAGCCTGACTTAGAGTCCCATTCTTGTTCAAACGATCCGTAAGGCATGGTAAAGTGTATAATTCTTTGAGCGGTTGGCAATACCTTGGCTGGTTAACTGGAAATAAACACAAAATGACTAAGAGATGTTATATATGGTTTCTTGAGGCACTCAAATTAAATGGTGCCATCAAAACAGAAATTTCCTAATAGGACTCTCTGCTACATGCTAATAGACAACTTAATTCTATATTGCAACTTAAACTCATACATGTTTACTCAAAAGTAAGCCCCATTATATTCAATTTGAAGTATAGGATTACCCTGTCAATATACTATTACAGTAGAGCTGCTAATTTAATTGTATATTAACAAGGTAATCTTATACCTAATAATTTACTTATAATTAGTAAATATATTCATATTAGTAAATTAGTAAATTCATATTTTAATAATCAGTTATGTATATAAATTCAACCGGGCACATCTCATCCATATCTTAGTTACAAAAACATTCAAATAGTAAATATATTAAAGGTATATACCCTAGACAGATTAAAAAGTAAATATATAAAAACATACACTACATTGTTAATAAGATGTTACAGAAAGTTCTCTACATTAGTGAGTTCATTAAACTTAATAACTAAGTCTAAACTATTCCCCAAAGTTATTAATATTGTGCCACTAACTTTCTGGTCAGTATTAAATTACCGTAACTTTACTATGTCAACTCAAAGGAAGAAAATACATTTTTTCATCACAGCAGGGAATGGAGGCTGGGAAGATTATGGATTTCCTCATAGCTTCAGGCATTCCCAGGAAAAAAAGAGAAGAAGAAGGCAAAATACTTTTTTTTTTTTGGCTTCAGAAAGCCTGCTGTTTTGAGAAGAAACAGATAAGTAATTTACTCTAAATGTCTAGCTGTAGAATTTGATTTATGACATAGTTTGTTGGCGCTGTGTAAGACAAATTGTTCTTACATTTACGACATTGAAAATCCTGTTTAAAAGATTCTGTTTTGCTGTTATTCATTTATTTTAAATTTGGTCTGTTTCCCAAGCAAAGGCTGAAACCTCATCATACATCTCCAAGTAAGAAGCCCAAATAGCTGTGATGGGAAAACTCTGCCCTTATCATTTGTAACCGACTCTCTTTTTAATTTGCACACATATACTGCACTTGTTATGTGCAAAACACATGTTCTATCACTAAACCGTAATTCGTCCCAATAATGGGAGACTGACAAGAAACATTTATTTCAGCATTTCATTTGCTTAAACAGGAAAGTAAGCGCTGAGAAAACTAAAATAAGGCTACAAGCCCCGCATAAATAATAAAACATATAAATCAAATAAATAAATGAATAAATAAATAAATAAATAAATAAAACTGAAACTCAGAAGCCAAGAAAACCCCTAAAGTAACTTTGAATCGGAGTGAAAAGATATCTTAAAAAACAGCAGAATCTTACCTGTGTTTTTTCTCAGAAGTTCTCTAAGGGTTGCTACCTTTTCCTGGGCTTTCTGCTCCTCATTTCTTGATGAACTCACAATCTCAATCATGTGCCAATGAACCCAGTATGCACAGCCTAGAAACTCCCAATAAACCTGGAAAGTTATAGAGTTATAAAATGCCATGAATTTGAAAATTACTGCATTGTTTTCAGGGTGCTTACAGATCACTTCCTTTATGGTCCGGTCTAGAATCATAAACTCCACAACACACACAAAATCTCCTATAAACAAGGACTAATATGCCAAGTGCCTCCTACAATAATTATCAACCAACTCACAAGCTTTCTTTGAATATGGATGCACTTCTTGTGCCAATCTAGGAAACGCAATAAAGTGGTACCTCTACTTAGGAACTTAATTCGTTCCGTGTCTAGGTTCTTAAATAGAAAAGTTTGTAAGTAGAAGCAATTTTCCCCATAGGAATCAATGTAAAAGCAAATAATGCGTGCAAACCCATTAGGAAAGAAATAAAAGCTCAGAATTTGGGTGGGAGGAAGAGGAGGAAGGAGGAGGACAGTTGCCGCCGAAGTAAGAAGATGAGGTGAGGGGAATAAAAAAAATCCAAAACTTTAAGGTTTTTTTTTTTAAAAAGAGGGACTCTGAGATGGCAAGGAGGAGCACGTGCCTCCTATACACCCAGTGCGAGGGAGTCACCACACCGAAGTGTTTATTCCTTCTCCAAGTGCCCAGAGAAAGGAAAACGCTCCGTTCACTCTGGGCTGCCAAAGACTCCTTAAGCGCCACCGAAAGGCTCCTCTGGCAGCCCAGAAAAGCCCAAGATGCCCAGGATTAAAAGGGGAATGGCAGGAAACTGGCCAGGCCTTTGTGCCGCTCTCAAATTTCCTGGGAAATTTTTCCGGGCTCGGGTTCTTAAGTAGAAAATGGTTCTTAAGTAGAGGCAAAAAATCTTGAACACCCGGTTCTTATCTAGAAAAGTTCTTAAGTAGAGACGTTCTTAAGTAGAGGTACCACTGTAGTTTGAGAAACTCAATAGGATTCCTAAAAATCAAATGTTTATCTCACTCCTTCACCATCATATCATCACCAGGAGGTCCCCCCTCCACTGTAGTACCTTCACCGGTGGTGTGTCATTATTGCTCTGAAGAAACACGCCTTCATCTCCTGCAGAGACTTTCTCATAATTTTGCATCATGCGCACATGCATGCCACGCACCAACGTCTGTCGCACATATTCCACGTAGCTCTTACGACTAGGAAAGTCTGAGCACAACTTGAAAGCCGAGTTTTCTTTCTGGAGCACCTCTGCAGCTGATGGGATGGTTGAAATGTGGGCCTGGAAGATTGATTGGCACGGTTTCTTTTGTCTGAGCGAGTGAAGCTCTTGATTCTGATTCCATCCCATAACCTGGATTAACTCTGAAATGAAGTGGGCCATAGCCATGCTGAAGTGAAATTCACATTGCCTTCTCTTCTTTTTCTTTGACTCTGCGCTGGAGGGCATGCCATGTTCCTGTTCATCTTCCCACTCTGTGATGTTGTTGAGTTTGTCCATAAGAGAGGTAGCGCATAGATATCGCTTTACTAGAGAAAACAGCAGTTTTCCTGGAATCTGAAACAAAAGGAGCATATTAATTAATTAATTAATTAATTCATTCGTTTGTTCTTTCGTTTGTTTGTTTGTTTATTCATTCATTCATTCGTTTGTTCATTCATTCATTCGTTTGTTCGTTCGTTTGTTTATTCATTCATTCATTCATTCGTTTGTTCATTCGTTTGTTCATTCATTCATTTGTTTGTTCTTTCGTTGATTCTTTCGTTCATTCATTCATTCGTTCGTTCGTTCGTTCGTTCGTTCGTTCGTTCATTCATTCATTCATTCATAATTCAATGCCTGGGGAGGGTGGCTTCCCCTGCCCCCCAGAGGCCCTCTGGAGGCTGGGAATGGCATGTTTCCCAACTTGTAGTGGGCCCAGTAGGTCTGTGTTTTGCCCTCTCTAGGCTCCAAAGGCTTCCCTGGAGCCAGGAAAGGGTAAAAATGCTCTCCCCCACTCCCATACCCTGGAGGCTCTCTAGAAGCCAAAAACACCCTCCCAGAGCCTCCATACAAGCCAAAAGTCAGCTGGCTAGCAGAAACATGCACATTGGTGCTGAGTTAGGGCAACGGCTCACGTGCCAGCAGATATGGCTCCACGCCATAGGTTCGCCATCACTGTCCTATGGACTCAGGACGGTTTACAAGATAAAAACAAATACAAAAATATAGCATGCCAGAAACCTAAACCTAAACATAAAATCTGATCTAAACCCCAAAATTATTACCAAATCAGTCAACCACATTCATCTCATCGCAGTCGTACTCTCATGCTATCAGCCAGAGCAAAATGTCAGTGCTCAACAGCCCCAGGCTTGCCAGCAAAGGTGGGTTTTTTAAAAACATCTGTCCATTGCTAATAATTCTGCCACTGAACTCAAGGCAGCAAAGCTTACAACTCACTCCATAAAAACTCTTACCTTTTAATATGTAGCTGACATACGATTGAGTTCTAGTAACTTTCTAATCAAATGTCATCATCAGTACTCTAACTGCAACTATTTGACATCAACGAGATGCTAGCAGAAGAGGTTAATTGCCAGCTATTTATTTTCAATCAGAGAATGGATACCACCAGAGGTGGGCTGCTAAGCTGGAACGGTGACGTGTGCTCACTCCAGTGGCTCTGAATGTGAGCGAAGTCTGGTGTAATTATGCTACTGCACCTGGGTAGGTAGCGAAATCGCACACAGACACGCAGGCGTTGTGCACCTGCATATCTGTGCAGTATTTTGCTACCTGCCCAGGTGCAGTAGCATAATATTTCAGGGACCGTCTTCTGCCGCACGAATCCCAGCGACCAGTTAGGTCCCACAGAGTGGGTCTTCTCCGGGTCCCGTCAACCAAACCATGTTGCTTGGCGGGACCCAGGGAAAGAACCTTCTCTGTGGCGGCCCCGACCCTCTGGAACCAACTCCCCCGAGAGATTAGAATTGCCCCCACCCTCCTTGCCTTTCGTAAGCTGCTTAAAACCCACCTCTGCCGCCAGGCATGGGGGAACTAAGATACACTTTCCCCCTAGGCCTTCACAATTTTATGTATGGTATGTTTGTATTTATGATTGGTTTTTATATAATGGGTTTTTAACTTTTTTTTTAGTATTGGATTTTGTTGTACTGTTTTACTGCTGTTGTTAGCCGCCCCGAGTCTGCGGAGAGGGGCGGCATACAAATCCAATAAAAAATAAAAAATAAAAAATAAACAATAAACAATAAACAACAACAACAATAATAATAATAATAATAATAATAATAATAATAATAATAATAATTGTCTTGGACTCTGCTGGCACTCAGAGCCACGGGGGCAAGCACGATTTTGCTACTTGCCCAGGTGCAGTAGTATAATTGCGCCGGACTCCGCTGGCACTCCGAGCCAAAGGGGCAAGCACATGTCACCGTTCCACCGTAGCAGCCCACCTCTGGATCCACTTATTATAGGTAATGAAAATTGAGAGATTGTATCATTTATCAAAACTGATTTGGTTAACCACATTAAGCTTGCCAATTGAAAGGCAAGCACAGCTTCTACATTTTACCACCAACTGCTGAAGATTACATTTTCTTTACAACTGACTTAGAATTCTTTATAGTTCAGATTTTAAACAGAAAATGCCTCATCAATAAACACAGCAGTGCTCCTTTGCCAAAACCTTTTCTCAGTTAGTACCTGAGGAAGAGGAATCCCTTCAAAAGATATGCAATGCTCTTCAGAGGATGTCGTTTCTGCAAACAGCTCAAGAAGGGTATAGCGACTATCAAAGTCCATGTGTTGTTCAATACCATCTTGCTGGCTCAGGGACAGGAGAACATCGGCTCTGCTTCCTGAAACACAAAAACTTATATAGCTCTTCCCTTTCTTGCTCTCCAACAGTCTTAAGAATCTAATCCCACAACAGGATAGAAGCAACATTTTTTAACTCACAAAGAGGTAACACTTAATCCATGAGCAAAGCCTCATACTATAAACAAATTTAAAAAAGATTGCGTGCAAGTTAGGACAGAATAACAGAAAAATAAAGAAGGGACTTCTAGTCCAACCCTCTGCTCAAGCAGGAAATCTCATACCAGTTGAGACAAATGGTTACCTAATCTTTTCTTATAAACTTCCATTGATGGAGCACCCACAACTTCTGAAGGCAAGTCATTCCATTGATTAATTGTTCTGTAAGGAAATTTCTACTTATTTCTACTTGTCAATGGAGATTCTCAGTCATCCAGATCATGGTTGTACCAAAGGTGCTTTTTACAAAGCAGTTTTGGGACATATTTGTAGCTTGGTTTTCTATTTTATTAGTTTCTACACATTGCTTCTGGTTCTGCCTTCAGGTGCTTTGTGGCAGCCCCTTAGATATTGGAGCATTGCTATCAAGCCACTCATAGCCCTTCTTTTCATTATTCTAGATCAGGGGTCCCCAAACTAGGCAACTTTAAGACTTGTGGACTTCAATTCCCAGAATTCTCCAGCCAGCTTCCCAGAATTCCAGCCAGCTTCCCAGAATTCTGGGAATTGAAGTCCAGAAGTCTTAAAGTTGTCAAGTTTGGAGACCTCTGCTCTAGATATACTCAATTCCTGCAACACTTCTTCATACTTTTATATTTTAGCCCCCTAATTATCTGTGATACTCTTCACTACACTCTTTCTAGTCTCAATATCTTTTTCGAATTGTGGAAACCAAAATTGAAGGCAATATTCCAAATGTGGTCTTACCAAGGCATTATAAAGTGGTACTAACACTTCATGAGTCTAGGACTATGTTGGCTTTTTGGCAGATGAAGCACACTGCTAGCTCATATTTAACTGATTGTCCACCAGGATTCCAAAACCCCACTGGTACCATTGGGATTATGAATCAGCACTTCGGTCACAGACATGTCTTTATCAGCATATAATTTAATAATTTTGTTCAAGCAGTGGAGATACTTTTATCCACCCCTTCTGCAGAGTCAAGAAGCTGTCCGATTCAAAGCTATTAATTCTTTGGGAAGATACTTCTGATCAATTTGGCTGCACAGAGATTTGGTAATCTCATGCCCAAATCCATTAGGAGTCTTGTAGAGTTCCCATGCCCAAGTAGAACAGCAGCTAACTTTGTTGTATAAAAATATTTACAGGGACATGCAAATTTAGAAATGCTAAAACAAAAAGCCTCCCCTTCCTGCCCCAAATCTGCCCAAACATAAAAAATAATCTGCAACCATGGCAAAAGAACAATCCTTTACATCAAAACAGAAATGTACAATTTACTGAATGATTTAAAAAACCTCCCCATATATGAGAACATTTATAAGATTTATCAACTTATACTTCTAATACATTTATAACAGTTAAGAAGGCTTTACTTGCTCTGAACCAAGCAGACATGATTCTTTTAAAATTAAAACAAGTTAACTGTAGAATTTAAATCTGAATTGACTACCAACTTTATTTTATAAGTATATCATAAATGAAAACTTTGATGCATGTTCATCAACTATAAATTAACTTTTAATAGGCAACTCAGAAGCATTTATCAGCATCTAACTAGTTAAGATTTCTAATTCTATTAAGGATGGGATTGAAGATCTATTCAAATCAGTAAGAATAATGGGTTAGCACTGACTTTCTATATTATTGAATGTGACTTTCAACCAAACATATCGAAATAATTGTAATAGCTCAGGCAGGAATTTATATTAGTTGTGGGCATCTCCTAAGACCATGATGGCGAACCTATGGCACGGGTGCCACAGGTGGCACGCAGAGCCATATCTGAGGACATGTGAGGTGTTGTCCTATGTTAGCTCCAGCTACAGTGGTACCTCTATCTAAGAACGCCTCTACTTACAAACTTTTCTAGATAAGAACTGGGTGTTCAAGATTTTTTTGCCTCTTCTCAAGAACCATTTTTCACTTACAAAACCCAAGCCTCCAAAACTGTAACCGAAAAGGCAGGGAGAAGCCTCCATGAGGCCTCTCTAGGAATCTCCTGGGAGGAAACAGGGCCAGAAAAGGCGGGGAGAAGCCTCCATGGGGCCTCTCTAGCAATTTCCTGGGAGGAAACAGGACCTCCACCATCTCTGTGGTTTCCCCAGTCATACACATTATTTGTTTTTACATTGATTCCTATGGGAAAAATGGCTTCTTCTTACAAACTTTTCTACTTAAGAACCTGGTCACGGAACCAATTAAGTTCGTAAGTAGGGGTACACTGTATCGAAAAATTATGAAACAAACATTCGGTTGGCCCGTTTTTCACCATTCACAGCCTCCGGAAGCCTCAGTGAGGGGTACGTGCATGTGTGGGAGGAAGGTTGTGCATGCATGTGTGGGGAGGAGGACATTACATTATGGGTGCCCTATCGCGGGCACGCACACCCTTTTGGCACACGAGCAAAAAAAGGTTTGCCATCACTGTCCTAAGATGTCATACCTGCATCATGACAAGCCAAAGCTCTCAGCATCTTCCCAGCACTACAACGGATCTGCTTTTCCTCATTACACAGCATCTTCATCAGAAGAGTAAGGGCGCCGGTCTCCTTGAAGATGGTCATCAATGAGCCAATACTGGCATAAGCACTGAGTATATGGATGGTGTTCAGTATGGATGACTGTGGAACAGGGGTGCTTGCTAGTTGCCAGGAAGCTCGCTGCACCAGGTTCCTGACATCAGCTTTCATCTCTGCAAGAGAGGCTTCATCTAAAGTGTTTTCAGGAGGGAATAAATTAGATACATTCTGTTCCACAATTTGTTCCTTGGGCTTCCTCTTGCCTAGTAATGTTGGACAGTTGGCATATATATCCTCTGACGACATCCACATCAAGATTGACTGTTTTTTACCTTCAAATGAAGAGGCTTCAGCACTGTTTTCTTCATCATTATCCAAACAAAGGATGTTCCAGCGGATCAAGTACTCACTACAGCCATTGTGATCACGACGTTGCCGAATTAATTCATCGGGATAGGCTTGATGTTTGGGTCCAAGATGCACCAGCACATCCCCGTTTTGCCTTTTAATCCTCATGACAGGGAAGGTAACTGCCAGTGTGATAAAAGGCAGGTTATGTCATGAAGAAAACCTAAAAAGGCTTTCAGTCTAGGAGCCATGAGAAGCCCCGAGTTTTCAGAGAAGGGCAGCATACAAATAAAATAAAATAAAATAAAATAAATCAATAAATAGTGCAGGAATACTTGCTTGGGCATAACTATAGATTGCTATAAGAAAATTTGCCCAGCTAAGGGAAAGTTCATCAAGTAATTATTTCTGTTGGAACCAGAATAGACTTATACATTAGATCAATAGGTACAGCAACTTAGCGCCAGTATTCATTTTAAACATAAAGATTAAATGAATAATTTGTACTTATTTGATGCTTTTTAATAAATAACAGGCAAAATATACATACACTTTGAACAAATAAACCTATAGTGGGAATGGTAAAATTTAGTAACTTTGATGAGATACAACAGACATAATTAATCAACAAACTAATAAACATATTGTTTACTATTTACAAAAGCAAGAAGCTGAGCTGGAGTGGAACTTTGGTTTTAATGAAGTTTTCAAACTTCCTGTTTAGAAAACATTTTTTCAATCTTCCAACCTACTGGCAAGCAAGACTCAGATATGGATGGCATACAAGGCTGAAACAATATTACAGTAGCACCACTTTTAAAGTTATTTAAAACAAATGTCATAAAAGGATGTACAAGTATAAGGTAAAAGCTTGGTGTTTTGTTAAAGAGAAGACTTTGGCAGAAAACAGCTTTCGTGACTCTAGATCAGAGGTCCCCAACCGCCGGTCCGCGGACCGGGACCGGGCTGTTGGGGTTTTCCAGCCGGTCCGTGGCGTCGGAGACCCAAAGCCCATCCTGCGTGGAGGGAGACGGAGCCAAGCGGGGCCACCCGGAGAACTTTTCCCGTCTTCTTCTCCTCGCTCGCTCCCCTCATAACCAGCAGCCCCGCTCGCGGGGGGATGCCCGTTCGTAGCTACGCCAGCCCGCCAAGCGTCGAGGGGGCTTCTGAGGCTGAAGGGAAGAGCCGGAATGCCCTTCCCGCGTTTAGATTGCTTGCCGTTGGGGGAAACGGAGGAGGCGGCGGCGGCGGTGGGGCGCGATCGCCTAGTTTCTGGAGCGAGGAGAAAAGAACCGCCGCCTCCTCCGTTTCCCCCAACGGCAAGCAATCTAAACCCGGGAAGGGCATTCCGGTGCTTCCCTTCAGCCTCAGAAGCCCCCTCGACGCTGGAGGGATGGTTATGAGGGGAGCGAGCGAGGAGAAGAAGACGTCCCACTCATCGCTCCTGAGGGAACGGGCGAGGGCGTCGGAGACCCAAAGCCCATCCTGTGTGGAGGGAGACGGAGCCAAGCGGGGCCACCCGGAGACCTTTTCCCGTCTTCTTCTCCTCGCTCGCTCCCCTCATAACCAGCCGCCCCGCTCGCGGGGGGATGCCCGTTCGTAGCTACCAGCCCGCCAAGCGTTGAGGGGGCTTCTGAGGCTGAAGGGAAGAGCCGGAATGCCCTTCCCGCATTTAGATTGCTTGCCGTTGGGGGAAACGGAGGAGGCGGCGGCGGCGGCGGTGGGGCGCGATCGCCTAGTTTCTGGAGCAAGGAGAAAACAACCGCCGCCTCCTCCGTTTCCCCCAATCTAAACGCGGGAAGGGCATTCCGGCTCTTCCCTTCAGCCTCAGAAGCCCCCTCGACGCTTGGCGGGCTGGTAGCTACGAATGGGCATCCCCCCGCGAGCGGGGCGGCTGGTTATGAGGGGAGCGAGCGAGGAGAAGAAGACGGGAAAAGGTCTCCGGGTGGCCCCGCTTGGCTCCGTCTCCCTCCACACAGGATGGGCTTTGGGTCTCCGACGCCCTCGCCCGTTCCCTCAGGAGCGATGAGTGGGACGTCTTCTTCTCCTCGCTCGCTCCCCTCATAACCATCCCTCCAGCGTCGAGGGGGCTTCTGAGGCTGAAGGGAAGCGCCGGAATGCCCTTCCCGCGTTTAGATTGCTTGCCGTTGGGGGAAACGGAGGAGGCGGCGGCGGTGGGGCGCGATCGCCAAGTTTCTGGAGCGAGGAGAAAAGAACCGCTCGAGCTTGAAAAATAAAGAAGGGGGGTTATGGTTGGCGCTCGCTGATTTTATTATTATTATTGTTTGGTGGCTGAGTCTATTGAAGCCTCCCTTGAATGGAAGAGATGGGGAGAAAGAATCCAGCCTTTTCCCATCTACGGGGTTATGTTTTTGTGTGTGCGTGTGTGCGCCCGCGCGCGCCCCGGGCAGCCAAAGAGCCTCTGTTGTTAAACTCTCCCGAGAGCGGAGAGCCTCTTGCAGCAGCTGCCACAGCCACCGGCTTCGGCGCCGCTCGTCCCGCTCATCGCCCGTATCCAGCAGATAGGCTTTGAGTTTTTGGCTGGGGGGGGGGAGAAGTAGGACCTTCCTAAGTCCCCCCCCAGTCAAAATCACAAAGCCAGGCAGCCTCCAGCCGCCAAAGGAGCCTCCTCATTCTCCCCGCCCTGTGGAGAAGTGTGGAGGGCTGCGTCACTAAGCTCCACCCCTCCATAACCCCACCCCCATATGACCAAAGCCCCCCCCCACCGGGCCGTAGAAAACTCGTCTAACTTAAAGCCGGTCCCTGGTGCTAAAAAGGTTGGGGACCTCTGCTCTAGATGACAGATTCTTTTTTATAGTAACATTATAAAGAAATTGTGTCTCTAGATACAAAAAGAATCAATACACATAACCAAAAATGGAGCACTTTCAATATTGATAACTGTAGCTCTGGTAGGTTTAAAGGACTATATAAATTATTTTTTATGTTTATAAAATCAGATCTGGAAAAATTATGAAATGCAGCAAGATGAAAAATACTGTAGACCGAAGGCATTGTTTTTTCTAGGATTCAGCAACATTATACAATCCCTGTATCAAAATTTAACCAGAAAGGACAGCATCTAAATATTTATGAGCACTTCCCATTATTTGTTACAATGCAAAAAACTACACTGCTCAAAAAAAATAAAGGGAATACTTGAGCAACACAATATAACTCAAGTAAATCAAATTTCTGTGAAATCAAACTGTCCACTTAGGAAGTAACACTGATTGACAATCAATTCCACATGCTGGTATTAACATTCAACTTTGTACAGAACAAAGTATTCAATGAGAATATTTCATTCATTCAGTTCTGGATGTGCTATTTGAGTGTTCCCTTTATTTTTTTGAGTAGTATATTTAGTGGCTTTCCCAGTTTAATTCTATTTAGGCTTATGGGACCGAGATATATTACAAAGGATATAAATCTATTCCAAGACAGCTTCTAGTTAAGAAATATTAAAATGTGTGATGTCCTGAGCGGTGACAATATTTATCTCTGCAGCATTAACATGTTTTTACTTCATATTCTGGGGACTTTAAAATTCTTAAGGCTGAGTTCACACAACATGGTAGCTACACTAAAATAACGTTGCAGCTGCAGGCGGAGGTAGGGGCCTGATGAAAAGTGCACATAGTCCCAAAGTGCCAGTCTTTCAACACAAGAGGTGTGAATATAAGGGGAAAAGAGGACAGCTATAGCTCGCTCTCTTGAATTGATTTATTTTTCCTTGGTCTAGGCCAGGGATAGGGAACAATTGCCCCCTTTATGACTGGTGGACTTCAAGTCCCAGAATTCCTGAGCCACAATGGCTGGTACATGAATTCTGGGAGTTGAAGTTCACATGTGATAAAGGGGCCACAGTTGTCCAACCTCTGAGGCGCCAGTCGCCTCGCGCCCAAGGCGCTCGCCTAATTGCGCACCGGCTCGAACCTATCGGCAACAGAGGAAGGCAAGTCCGGGAGGCGGGGCTTAGGGTGGGGCGCGTCGGGATTCTCTCCCATCCAGAACGGCAGGCACCCATGCAGTAGTAATAGGACCCGAAAGACTCGAGCTTCAGCTTACCTTAAATGCGGCTCCTAAACTTAGCAGCAAATCGTCGGCAAACCTTGCTTAGCAACTTCCATTTATTTACCCTGCCCACTCAGTCGCTGTCTCGCCCGCTTGTTCTGCGCATGTTGCTTATTATTAAAATAGTTACGGGTCCTCCGACAGGACATAATTATGCTATAATCGTTTTTCAAAGGCTGTTGAACCCAGGTTCTTGGAAAGAGAATACTGTACAGTATACAATAGAATTCTTTATTGGCCAAGTGTGATTGGACAAACAAGGAATTTGTCTTTGGTGCGTATGCTCTCAGTATGTATAAAAAATATACTTTTGTCAAGAATCATGAGGTACAACGCTTAATGATTGTCATAGGGGTCAAATAAGCAATCAGGACACAATATTATTAAAAATATAAGGATACAAGCAACAAGTTACAGTCATACAGTCATAAGTGGAAGGAGATGGGTGATAGGAATGATGAGAAAAAACTAGTAGTGCAGACTTAGTAAATAGTTTGACAGTGTTGTGGGAATTATTTGTTTAGCAGAGGGATGACATTTGGGAAAAAACTTATTGTGTCTAGTTGTCTTGGTGTGCAGTGCTCTATATTTATTTGTTTATTTGATTGGTTGCTTGATTGCTTGATTTTTTTTATACCACCCTTCTCCTTACACTCAGGATGGCTTACAACATGTTAGCAATAGCACTTTTTAACAGTCAGCATATTGCCCCCACAATCTGGGTCCTCATTTCACCCACTTCAGGATGGAAGGCTGAGTCAACCTTGAGCCAATGATGAGATTTGAACTGCTGACCTGCAGATCTAGCAATCAGCTTTAATGCCCTGCAGTACTGCACTCTACTCACTGTGCCACTTCCGCTCATATAGTGATGTTTTGAGGGTAGGAGTTGAAACAGTTTATCTCCAGGGTGGGAGGGCTCAGTAAATATTTTCACAGCCCTCTTTTTGACTCTTTTAAGTGTTGCGGTATTCTTTAAGAACGAACATCAAATACTTTCTGGGAGTGTGAAATCAGTTCCTCCACCCTCTGTTATGCATTGCCTTTTCTTTTCCAAGTTCATTAATTTGCATTAAAAACTCCTGTGTGCTGATGTACTATTATAATGATGTTAATATACGTTTATCAAAGAACTAGAAGACAAGACATGAAACAATGGGTGAAAACAAGGAGAGAAGCAATCTAGAACTAGGGATAAATTTCTCAATGGTGAGAAAAAATTAACTAGTAAAATACTTTGCCTTCAGGAGTTGTGGGTGTCTTATCGCTTGGAAGCTTTTAAGAGATTAGACACCCACATGTCTGGAATTGTAGTGTCCTGCTTAAGCTTTTCAAAACCAAAATAACATTCAATATGTGAATCTAGAGAAGTAGCTGCAACATCAAAATTAATCCACTTTTTATCACATTATGTTTTATGCATCTTAGTTCATTGTAACATTCACATAGCATGAGCAAAATCTGAAAGGACTATATATGCAGATGTGAGGAAGGTTGAATAGTGAAAGGAATATAAGTTGTTGCTTATATGTTGCAGGAATAGGGTATGTCTAGTTTAATAAATAGGACTAGAGGTGACATAGCAGTGGTCCAATATCTCAGGGGTTGCCACAAGGAAGAGGGAGTGAAGCTATTTTCCAAACACCTGAGAGTAGAACAAGATGCAATGGGTGGAAACTAACCAAGAAGAGAAGCAACCCTAGAACTAAGAAGACATTTCCTGATAGAGAAATTAATCTGTGCCTCCAGAAGTTGTGGGTGTTCTTACACTGGAGGTGTAAGATACAATAGGACAACCATTTGTCTGAAACAATATAGGGCAGTGATGGCAACCTTTTTTCCCCTCTGGTGCCAAAACATAGAAATATAGAAACATAGAAAATTGACGGCAGAAAAAGACCTCATTGTCCATCTAGTCTGCCCTTATACTATTTCTTGTATTTATCTTAGGATGGATATATGTTTATCCCAGGCATGTTTAACTTCAGTTACTGTGGATTTACCGACCACGTCTGCTGGAAGTTTGTTCCAAGCATCTACTACTCTATCAGTAAAATAATATTTTCTCATGTTGCTTTTGATCTTTCCCCCAACTAACTTCAGATTGTGTCCCCTTGTTCTTGTGTTCACTTTCCTATTGAAAACACTTCCCTCCTGGACCTTATTTAACCCTTTAACATATTTAAATGTTTCGATCATGTCCCCCCTTTTCCTTCTGTCCTCCAGACTATACAGATTAAGTTCATTAAGTCTTTCCTGATATGTTTTATGCTTAAGACCTTCCACCATTCTTGTAGCCCGTCTTTGGACCTCTTCAATTTTGTCAATATCTTTTTGTAGGTGAGGTTCCTAGAAAAATTTTAAGAAGTCTAAAAATAATTTAAAAGCCTTAAGTTTATTAATTCTATGTAGAGTTGAACTATAACTGCACCAGCTTCATACCAGGTAAGCTGTTTTCTCAAGATAATTTAATGACAAAATACAAAAATCCATAAAACAGAACAATTTTTCTAAAAAGGGAAATCAGTTTTAGGACATTCAGAAACTCCTTTTATAGTTAAATTGTTTTGAATAACTGGAAAGGATTAACTTTAGGATCATATTTTTTAAAATAAATTTTTATTAGAAGTTTTGTCGTCGTCCCCCCAACCTTAACCCCCCCCCAACATACATATTTTATGAAAAAAGTGTTGTCTGGATCATTCTTACATATCTTTTCATATGAATAATCCATTTTACATCATATCTGTTTCAGTTTCAGCTATGATATTCATTAATACAAAAAAGGGGAAAAAACACAGTAGCTTTGCAGGTGAAAATACACTTTATTTAACATAATTTTAAAGGGCTACTCATGTCAGCCTTGGGAGGCTGGCACTGGCAGGTTCACATAACTTTTTAGCGCTGGGAGGGGCCTGATCTTGCGTCCAGCCCATCCCCCTTTCCGCTGCCATAAACCACTATCTGGCCGCTTTCCCAGCCACCGGTTCCGACCAGCTTTCCCAAGAATCCGTTTGTTATGATCAACATTAGAAATTCGTCCCACTGTAGCCATGCATGTTTCCAGCACCTGTAAGAGTAAAAGAGGAAGCAGACTATTCCAGATATTTGCAGGCACCGGATACAATTATTCTATTCTTTGTGCTTTCAATAACTTTTAAATGGTCAAGATCAGTGATGGCGAACCTTTTATTCCTTGGGTGCCGAAAGAGCGTGCGCACGTGCTATCCTACATGTGCAAGTGCCCACACCTATAATTCAGTGCTTGGGGAGAGTGAAAATAGCTTCCTCCCCATCCCCCGGAGACCCTCTGGAGGCAAAAAACGGCCAGTTTCCCAACTTCTGGTAGGCCCGTGTTTCACCCTCCCCGGGCTCCAAAGGCTTCCCTGGAGTCAGGGAAGAATAAAAACGCCATTCCCCATCTCACTGGAGGTTCTCTGGAAGCCAAAAACGCCCTCCCAGAGCCTCTTTAATAATAATAATAATAATAATAATTTATTAGATTTGTATGCTGCCCCTCTTCGAGGACTCAGGGCGGCTCACAACAATAACAGTAATACAAAGCCGCCCCGAGTCTATGGAGAGGGGCGGCATACAAATCAAATCAAATCAATAAATAAATAAATCCAATATTAATAAAAACTAGAATTAAAACCCATTAATATTAAAAAAAACAATCAATACTAAACAGTCATACCACTCTCAAAGGCTACAGTCAGAAAGGGGGGGAGGGAATCAGTCCTCCCATGCGACATAAATGGGTCTTCAACATCTTGCGGAAGGCGAGGAGGGTGGGGGCAACTCGAATCTCCGGGGGCATTGTTTAGTCGACGGGACCCGGAGAAGGCCAACTCTGTGGGACCTAATCAGAGGCTGGGATTCATATGGCAGAAGGCGGTCCCATAAGTATTCTAGTCATATGCCATGTAGGGCTTTATAGGTCATTACCAACACTTTGAATTGTGACTGGAAACTGATCGGCAGCCAGTGCAAGCCGCGGAGTGTTGACGAGACATGGTCATACCTGGGGAGGCCCATGATAGCTCGCGTGGCCGTATTCTGCACGAACTGAAATTTTGGAACATTCTTCAAAGGTGTTACAGTAGTGCAGTAGTCCCCATGTAGAGAATGTTGCAGTAGTCGAATCTCGAGGTGATGAGGGCATGAGTGACTGTGAGCAGAGACTCCCTGTCCAAATAGGGCCGCAACTGGTGCACCAGGCGAACCTGGGCAAACGCCCCCCTTGCCACAGCCGAAAGATAGTGCTCTAATGTTAGCTGTGGATCAAGGAGGACGCCCAAGTTGCAGACCCTCTCCGAGGGGGGGGTCAATAATTTCCCCCCCAGGGTAATGGACGGATAGATGGAATTATCCATGGGAGGCACCCGTGCCATAGGTTCACCATCACTGGTCAAGATCAAAGAGAGAGAAAACGATTGCCTTGAGCCCTACTCCAACTGAATTATCTGCTTCTAACCCAGAGCCATTTATTACCATCTTCCCTATGGGAACTTAGTAACCCATTTTATATATAATCATAGCATCATCCTCTTGAGTTTTGAAGGCAAGTTCTGAACATGAATTTCCTCACTTCGCGACATCTGCAATTGCGCAATGGAGTCAGAATGAAACAAGCAACACTGCAGGATCACCACACAAGCCCCTCATCCCTTTTCCACATGTGTTGGCACATCCCTAAAGAGGCCTTGCTTGTAGGGAAGCACAATTCTAGGTGTTAAATGAACCTTGCCTTTTATCTTCATACTCCTGCACTCTAAAGGGCTTACCTGTATTTGCCTCTTGGAGGGCAACTGTATAATGGCCGTTCCACTAACTTTCCTCAGTAATACACCACAGGTACCTAAAAAAGAAAGATGTAGTATTCTGACCAAACACTGAATTAGGCCAACAGAAATCATCCAACCACAATTCCCCCCCCCCCCCAATCTATTCCAATAGAAACATAAATCCAGGATCTGCTGTAAGCCAGTTTTGCCTAATGTGATGCCCTAAGGCTGCATTGGCAGCCATCAAACAAAGTTAGTATCTGGCATCAACCTCTTAGCATTAGAGGTTAGAGTCATTACTTAATCTCCTGAATCCAGTCCATTGTGTAGAATATGAATACACTTGGATGATAATCTGAAACTAGACTGAATAGAGCATCATATTAATGCTCTAGCTGCATGCATTGGACCTTTATTAAACATCGTACAGTGATACCTTGTCTTACAAACTTAATTGGTTCCGGGACGAGGTTCTTAAGGTGAAAAGTTTGTAAGATGAAACAATGTTTCCCATAGGAATCAATGGAAAAGCGATTAATGCGTGCAAGCCCAAAATTCACCCCTTTTGCCAGCTGAAGCGCCTGTTTTTGCGCTGCTGTGATTCCCCTGCTGTGATTCCCCTGCAGCATCACAAAAACAAGTCCAAAGGTGGGGTTTCCCATGGAGGGGAGCCTCAGGGGAATCCCAGCAGCGTAAAAATGGGCGCTTCGCTGGCAACGGAAGTCCGGAGGCAGGGCATCCCAGTGGCGGCGGTAGGTTTGTAAGGTGAAAATAGTTTGTAAGAAGAGGCAAAAAAATCTTAAACCCTGGGTTTGTATCTCGAAAAGTTTGTATGACGAGGTGTTTGTAAGACGAGGTATCACTGTATCTTGGTTTCCAGCATTATCATCAGCATAGATTTACAATCTAAAACACATTCTGAAGATCATGTTCTACAATACCTAATGCTGTAGGTCAGGGGTAGACAAAGTTGGCTCTTCTATGACATGTGGACTTCAACTCCCAGAATTCCTGAGCTAGCGTGATTGTCTCAGGAATTCTGGGAGTTAAAGTCCACAAGTCATAGAAGAGCTAACTTTGCCTACCCCTACTGTAGGTAGTTCACCCTTTTTAATCAACATAACTAAAATGACTAGCATGAGTCCTGATTGTAACGTATTTGCTGACTGTGAACATTCTACATTAATTGAACAAAATGATTTAGGAAGGATTTGTGCTGATCTACTGACAAGTGTTTCTCCTATCCCATCCTTGAAAATGGAGGGGGTTTTTTTACCAATTTTTTATTTTGGCATCTAAGCCATGAATTAAGCTAAGGAAGTGTGGTTGAAGGGATCTTTGACTACCCTAGGTTTCATTTTATCATCTAACACTTAACGGATGCAGCTTTGTTTGCTTTTGTCAACCCTGATTGCTCAACAGCCAACACAGTAAATCTTACTTAAACACCAATTGCTAAGTAGGGAAAATAATACAACTCTCAAGAAACTGTTAGTATTCTGTTGCAGAATTCTGTTTCAAAATTATTGTACAAAAGTACAATTCTGTTTCAAAATTATTGTACAAAAGTACAATTCTATTGAATAACCTTCAGAACACCTTCTAAACAGGTCAAAGTATGCAACTTTGGGAAATAATCGACTCAAAACACAAAAACGTCAACGGTTTTGGTTAAATTGGACTGGAAGGAAGCCAAGAACTTCAAAACTGCTTTGATTCTGACTGTCTAGATTTGTTTCATCCTTCCAAACTGTTTCTGGCTTCTACTGGATCCTGACCTGCTGCTCGGATATACTGTGCTCCTCTCCCAGGATGACTCTCCAAGTTATTTACGAGGGTTCCAAGTGGGAGAGCTCCAACTGGATATGCATCCCCGTCATTAGCAGAGACTGAAAGACAAAAAAAAAAAGGACATTGAATAAAAACACAACAAATAAACATACAAGGGAGGACTTCCAGTTTGAGCTTGACTGCGCCAGGGGTGCAAAGGCATTGCTCCGTCTTCGCATCCCCCTTTTCCGTTAACGTAGGATGCATTTGCGCTGTGTTGACACCCGGAGGGGTCAACCCAGGACAGGGGGTCTCCCGGATCCCCTAGGGCGGATCGCCGTGGTCCCGGAGGGAAGGGATAGCCCCGCAGCTATGCTGATGGAGAACTGCGCCCAGGCGGCTGTCCAGGCGCGGCCATAGCGGCGGCCACAAGAAGGAAGTTCAAAAAACAGAATAAGAAGTCTACAGAGAACCAGATCAACAGAAAAAAGAAGATTGAGGACACCTTGGAAAAATCTTTTGGTATTTCAACGACTAGAACTTGAGAAGAGAAGATCCCAGATTGAAAGGCGAGCATAAACAAAGCAAATTAACTATAAGTGATATCCATACACTAAGAAGAAAAACGGCTGGAACTACTTGTCTTTGTTAACTTTGACAGTAAATATAATCTCGTATAAACATACAAGGGAAAAACAAATAAAATATCGGCAAAATGTAGAAAGGAAGAAATGAATTTAACTCTCAGAAGCTAAGTAGAAGAAAGGTAGAAGGGCAAGCAGGGATCTGCACCCAAATATGTATCCATTCATGCATTGTTTATTTATTAATTTGACTTCTGTTATGCCGGGCTCTCTGGTAGAAGCCTTGCAAAAATTCACGGGTACAAATTTCAGACACACACACGTTTGAAAATTCAAAACAATGTCCTTTATCACAAAATTCAAAAGAAACAAAGCACCCTTTTTGTATTGCAAAGAGCACTCTTCCCCAAAACAACCTTGTCGGCTGTACAAGTCCCTTAATCAGTCCTTAAGTACTTAGCTAGTAGCTGTGAAGAAACATCACAGCCCTCCTTCTTCCCACGAAGTGAAACACACGCACATTTTACTCTGCTTTGGTGTCAAAGGCGTGAAAAATCCACAAAGTTCAGACACAGTGAGGCACGATCCTGAAAAACTGCAATCAGATAATCTTCCACAATGGCCAAACTAGCATGCTGCTATTTATAGCAGCAGCTCTAATTACTGGAGCCCCTCCCAAACACAGGTGGCCTCTCTTATCTCCTGTAATATTTCCTCAATTGGTCTCTTCGATGCATAAGTCTGCGCCTGCGTGGGTCTAACACTTCCTCATCCGAATCGACCAAAGATAATGGTGATTGGCTTCCTGGGCTGTGTGCCAAGCCCCCATCTTCCAAGTCAACCTCACCTTCTTCTTAGTCTGAGGAAACTGCACTCCCTGACTCTGCCGGCAACAAAACAGGCCTAGGACATGTTGACATTTCCCCTGCCTCCACCTCCACATTCCCTGGGGCAGGAGCTGGGCCAGAGCCAACCACAACAACTTCTATGCCACCCAATCTTGTAGGACTTAGGGTGGAGTTAAAGTTCAAACAGACATCCCTAAAAATAAGATAGAATCACTTAATTTTTTAAAGTCACAATTAATACTTCTCAAATATTTGGGATCTACAATGGAGTCCTTCATGCTTTCTGAGTTTGGTTTTTATGTGCAGATATTTCATTATCTAACTGGTGCAAAGATGCAGTTTCAAGATCTACATGGTTTATTATACATTTTTATTCTTAGCTGCCCAAACTAATGCTCCTGTCAATGTATTTGCTCTCAGACTAGGTGAAAATACTTCATCACAGTCCTTATCTGACTGAGCAAATCCCTGAGCAGCTAATCTTGCTTTATGGGTAACAGTCCCATCCACACCAGTCTTTATCTTATACACACATTTGCAACCGATTGCACGTTCATATAGTGGTAATTTTACATCCTCATACACCTCAAGATCCTTTAATGATTTTATCTCCTGATTCATAGCATCCTGCCAGGCTATCTGAAATTAGACAGTTCTGTTTGCTTGCCTGAAATCTATCAGGTGGACGTCTTTCCCTAATTGACCTCCTAGGCAACTCAGTATATGTTATTAGTATGTCGTCTTCCTTTACCTCTCCTATCAAATTTTCTTCTTCTACGGTCATAGAGGGTTCTTCTATTGATGATTCCTCCACTGAGGATTTCTCCACTGTTTAATCATCAACATTATTATCACCTGGCCAATGAATGAAAGGGATGAATGGGAGGGACTGATTTTTAAATGTACTTGGGTTTTAGATCAATTAGTTATAAATTTTATTGAATTTCAGAAGTTTTTATTGCCTTTTATATGTTGTAAGCCGCCCCGAGTCCTCAGAGAGAGACCGCATATAAATCCAATAAATAAATAAATAAATATTACTATTGGTAAACAATGGAGTTTCCACAACACTATCTTGCACCTTATTGTATTCCTGTTCAAGATTTCTCCAGGCAACACGTTCCAGAAATTTAGCACTTGTACTGCAATATACTTTAGTAGTACCTGACTTCCAGAATCTAAAATGATCTATGATTAACTTCATAACCTACAAAATATAACAGTCTTGCTCTATGTTGTCCTTTTCGCCTTACTTGAGTGGGAATATGAACCATTGATGGGGCTACAAATGTATGTAAATAACTGAGATCTGTATTCTTTCCATTCCAACGAGCATTGTTGAGCATTGTTTTTTATGTATATGTTGGATTGGATTGATTTATTATTGTTTTTTGTATATGTTGTGAGCTGCCCTGAGTCCTTGGAGAGAGGCGGCATATAAATCTAATAACAACAACAACAATAATAATAATTATTATTATTACTATATCACAGATCATTTTAGATTATTATTATCATTATTATTACTATATCACAGATCATTTTAGATGATGATGATTATTATTATTATTATTTTCAAAAAAATTCAAAACCATGAAAGTTTATCAAAAAGTGCCTGAACACTCAACCCAATATAGCACAACCAACACAAACTATGAAAAGGATAATATTTTATAAACATGTCAGAAACTACAGAAAGTAGTTTTTGTTATTAACTGTTATGACTACATGCATATTTTTTATTGGCCTACATCATGCCTTAGAAAAGTAAATTATAGCCAATCCTTCAATATTAATAGTAGCAATCAGTTTGCAATGTGATACAAACAGTCTGCCTCAAAATTGTTCTTCACTTAGCTTTACATTTAGAGGAAGTAATATATCTTGAAACCTAGTCATTCCCATCTTTAATAGCTTAAGTAGCATTTCAAATATTTACCTGCCATCCTTTCTATTTTTCCTGAAGTTTTGATGATGTCACCAGCCATCATATTCTCAGTTGCAATGATCCAGCGTTTCCGCTTCTCTCCAGCCACTAGAGCTATATGACCTGATCTTCAAAGGGAACAAAATAAATCAATCAATCAAAAGATTAACAGTGCAAAGGACTAGCTTTACTTAGAATAAAAAGTAAACAAACTGGGCAGGAAAGATAATATCAAGTGCGTCTCGTTAAAATGCTGCGGCTTGAGTTCTCTATGCCAGTAGCTAGGAAGCACCGTCAAATATTCCCCACATTACAGGGGGACGATGGCAACACAGCAGCTGAATCGTTAGCCTTAGCTTAGACCATTCATCTGGAAAGTGAGGGCTCTGTTCCAGCTCCAGCAGCACTGAGATAGACGGAGGCTTTGGTCTACAGCCAGCAGAGAGGATCTAAGTGAGTGCCTTGAAACCCTGTTGCTGGTTTCACGTTAATCATCCCATTGTGGCTCTTGTAATCATTTTGCCGATTTTGCGCCTTTTTCTAGTTGCTGCCTGATTGCGCTCATAAATATATTGTCGGTTTGGCGCCAAATACCTGACCTTTTCCTAATGCTCCATTTTATTAGTTTTTCTACAGTAGTTCGTTTTCCTTACAGTGATCAGTTACATTTCGACAAAACAATGTCGTTTGGCGGGCCCCAGGGGAGGAGCCTTCTCTCTGGCGGCCCCAGCCCTCTGGAATCAACTCCCCCCAGAGATTAGAACGGCCCCCACCCTCCTTGTCTTTCGCAAATTACTCAAGACCCACCTATATCGCCAGGCATGGGGGAACTGAGACACCTCCCCCAGGCCTTTATATTTTATGTTTGGTATGCATGTGTTGTATGGCTTTAATTGTTAGGGTTTTATATATACTTTTTTTAATATTAGATTTGTATCTATTATATTGTTTTTGTTATTGTTGTGAGCCGCCCCGAGTCTTCGGAGAGGGGCGGCATACAAATCTAATAAATAATAATAATAATAATAATAATAATTATTATTATTATTATTATTATTCCAATGTTATTTAATAAACTTAATCTTGATAGCATTCTTTTCTGGCGATTGTCTTTTCTCCAGAGCTTTTTCATACTACTGTAAGAATTCTGTATACAGAATTTTTAAGACTGTCTAGTTGCTCTGAATCTACAAATACTTCCCTTACGTTGGGCTGTTGCTGTCAAGCAATAGCACTTAGAAAATTAAGATGAAATTGAAATTCAACAAACCTTCAATCTGCTTGTCAACTCAGTTGCCTATTACTTACCTACATGGATCATATCGGACCGAAAGCACTTTTTCCTCAAATGGTTTAGGCTCTGCTCCATCTGGATAACGCAGTCTTTGGAAATCAATCATACGGTAGCATTGTTTATTTCCTCCTCCAATTCCATGCACACGGATACGACCTGCGGAAACAGTAATTTTAAACTATTATGTATTGCACAGAAACACTATATTCCAGCTGCAAGATTTTTTTAAAATGTTACAAATCTCAAAAGTGCATGAAATGGGAATTCATTGTTATCACTGAACTCTCATAAGATATTCAAGCAAGAATATCTTAATTTCACATAATTTAGCATTCTCACTTGAAATTAATTTGGTGAATCTATAAGAAGGCATTCCATGAGGGTTTCTATAGAATACTCATAGAACGTAGAGTACTGTAATATATGAATTCTAAATATACCATTTTGTGAATGCCGGGGCATTACACACAACATCTCTTACAAACATGAATTTTAAGCCATCAAGAACATTATCACTCAGGTTCCCACAGTACATCTTGCTATGTGTTTTTGTAACTCATGCATAACATACACCTGAAAATCAGTGGCACACCCATACATGTTTGGCACTCCATAAAATGCCAAAAATGCTCAATTGAACTAGGCTCATTGAAATCAATAGACAAATCGATAGAATTGGATCAAATCTCATGGAGGATTTACAAATCTCCCCAGAAATTCTATTGTGCGTTATCTAGAGTTCATAGCTAAAGTTAAAGAAACATCTCTCAGCTGTGGCGAGGGGGGCGTTTGCCCAGGTTCGCCTGGTGCACCAGGCCCTATCTGGACTGGGACTCACTGCTCACAGTCACTCATGCCCTCATCACCTCGAGGCTCGACTACTGTAACGCTCTCTACATGGGGCTACCTTTGAAAAGTGTTCGGAAACTTCAGATCGTGCAGAATGCAGCTGCGAGAGCAATCATGGGCTTCCCAAGGCATGCCCATGTTACTCCAACACTCCGCAGTCTGCATTGGTTGCCGATCAGTTTCCGGTCACAATTCAAAGTGTTGGTTATGACCTATAAAGCCCTTCATGGCACCGGACCAGAATATCTCCAGGACCGCCTCCTGCCGCACGAATCCCAGCGACCGGTTAGGTCCCACAGAGTTGGCCTTCTCCGGGTCCCATCGACTAAACAATGTCATTTGGCGGGACCCAGGAGAAGAGCCTTCTCTGTGGCGGCCCCGACCCTCTGGAACCAGCTCCCCCCAGATATCAGAGTTGCCCCCACCCTCCTTGCCTTTTGCAAGCTCCTTAAAACCCACCTCTGTTGTCAGGCATAGGGGAATTGAAAATTTTTTCTCCCTTCCCCCTAGGATTATAGAATTTATACATGATATGTTTGTTGGTATGATTGGTCTCTTAAATTGGGGCTTTTTAGATTACTTTTTAATATTAGATTTGTTACATTGTTTTTTATTGTTGTTAGCCACCCCGAGTCTTCGGAGAGGGGCGGCATACAAATCTAAATAAACTAAACTAAACTAAACTAAACTAAACTAAACTACTCACTTATTAATAAGCTATAACCAAAATTTGGCAAAGAGACTGTATCCTGTCAGACATTGAATCACAGGCCCATAAATACTGAAAACTACCCAACCTGTAGCACATTCTCAATGGAACAAGAACAATGATACTAACAAGGAACAAGATCCTGCAACAAATCAAGATGTCTATTTTGCCCCCAGCATTATCAAAAACCCCATCAACTTCACATACATAAGTGACTCCTTCACATGCTTGTCTTAGTAATAATAATAATTTATTAGATTTGTATGCCACCCCTCTCCAAAGACTCGGGACGGCTCACAACATAACAGCAATACAATATAAATACAAATCTAATATTAAAAATTAAAAAAAACTAATTTAAAATACATTGTTCAAAACTTATCTGCTACACAATCATACATACTCCGTCCAACTGAACATAAACATAAGAGGACAAGAAAAAGAAGAGGGGGAGATTAATCCCTCCACGCCTGGCAGCAGAGGTGAGTCTTCAACATTTTGCGGAATGCGAGGAGGGTGGGGGCAGTTCGAATCTCCGGAGGGAGTTTATTCCAGAGGGCCGGGGCCACCACAGAGAAGGCTCTTCCCCTGGCTTCCGCCAGACGGCATTGTTTAGTCGATGGGACACGGAGAAGACCGACTCTGTGGGACCTAATTGGCCACTGGGATTCGTGCGGCAGAAGGCAGTCTTGTAGGTACACTGGTCCGATGCCATGTAGGGCTTTATAGGTCACGGGTCCCCAACCGCCGGGCCACGGACCAGTACCGGGCCGCGGGGCATGTTGCACCGGGCCACGGAGTCAGCAGCTGCTGTGGATCCAGCGAGTGCCAAGCGTTGATCCAGGACCTGCTAGCCAGCTCCACAACACTGACGCTCATCGGGATAAGGTGCGGGGTTGACCTGGGACCCGCTGTATGTCTGGGATTCTAGTACTATGTGCAGGACATGCAGCGGGTTTTGGCTCCACCCCACACTCACCCACCAAACTTTGGGAAACTACATTACATGTCACTTGTCCCTGTGATGTGTAATGTAATAGCTACATTACAGTCACAGGGATAAGTGAAGAGAAGCAGAACCATGCTTAATCCCGCCCCCAACCACACCCCTTTCCGCCCCCACCGGGCCATAGAAAAATTGTCTTGCTGAAACTGGTCCCTGGTGGAAAAAAGGTTGGGGACCACTGTTATAGGTCATTACCAACACTGTGAATTGTGACCGGCAACTGATCGGCAGCCAGTAATATATATCATTATTTGCAGTGTCCCTCTGGATTCAATATAGGACCAAACAAGCAATGCTTTGCACAAAACAATACTCAGACATCATGAATCAAAATAAGAACAAAATATATTTTGGCATTTCAAACTTGTAGACATTCCATTCCAGATATCAAAGTACTCATTTTGGATACAAGAAATTTTACCTGTACAATCAAGCAAAAGATTGTTGAGTTCACACAGGACAAGAGGTTTCAGGACATCTTAAAATGTTTCAACAAACAATGAATTTTTAATACATTATAATTAATCGATACAATACTTTTTCCAATGTAACTGGCATCAGCAATAACCTTCGTTTCTTCTGCCCTCTTCTCCTTTCCCTTTTCCCAATTTACATCCTACAATCTTGTGACTCTTTTGTATCTCATGAAGTGGGGGGGGGGGGAACCCTACAGGGACATAATTGTAGTTCAGAATGTACCTGTGTGATCTCGACCTCCTGACTTTGGTTTGGGAATGGGCTTAATGGTGTACTTTGTCCTGCATTTCCAAAGAGGATCTCTAGTTAAGACAGAAGTAGAAGTACTGATTTCACGGGATGCATCAAGTTGGCTAACCAGATAAAGTGGGCGGAAAGATGCAGGGATCTAGTAAAGGCAAGAAAAGAAAAGAAAACAACAGGATATAATGAATGGTAAATTTTTAAATGCAGGGGCATAACTGGATATAACATGAATGAAAAGTTTTCATCTTTGTTATTTAACATTTTACAAAACATACCTTCAAATATAGTGACAATTTAACAGCAAAGTTCTAAAACATTTTGCTGTAGTATGTTAAATATGAAGCCATTTTTGCAAGTTTCTTGCAAAACACAAGCTGCTTACTCTAAAAGTTAATGGCATATAATAAGCAAGGATATTGACAACTAAAATCAAAATAGATAATAATAATAATTAATAATTTAATAATTTATTAGATTTGTATGCTGCCCCTCTCCAAAGACTTGGGGTGGCTCATAACAATAACAGAATAGATACCTGATTATTAAAACCATTAACATTAAGGTGTTTATCCTATTTAAGTGTTTGAATCAGGAACATTTATTTTACATTAGAGTCTCCGGAGAGGGGCGGCATACAAATCCAATAAATAAATTAGAGGAAAAGCATCTGCAAATATCTAGAAATATTTACCCCCACTGCTAGGTAAACAGAATCTCTAAAATATGGATCTCACTGAAAGACTGCCTTGAAAGTTAAAGCTTAGCGCAGGCCTTTATATAACAGAAAAATAATTAAGACAGTATAAAGTACACTAAGTAATTCTGCTCAGAAAGAATAAAAGCAGAATAAAAAGACAGAAAAAATGGGATAGGAAGGTCATACTAACAGTTTATATAGGTGCCTTGAGCTCATATGCAAGTTATATTAAAGATATCTGCTTGGAAGAACAACATTGCTATGAAAAGATCCAGAATCCTGTATAATTTATAATCCATTTGGCCCAAACAGCAAAGTAAATATACCTGTGGAAGATGAGGACTTGAAGACAGCAGCAGGGAACCAAAGTTCCGGATCAAGTTTGATATTGCCATTAGGAATAACTACTTGTTTTTTGCTGTAGACAGAAATAAGACAATGACCATTAGAGTTAACAGATACATACCCTTTCATTCATACATCTTCAGTTCCCTCCATATATTCTTGGTCTTCACATGATCATACTACTTTTATTCAGATCTATTACACCCTTCCTTCCCCCTTTCTCTAAGTTTGATACAGAACACATAGGCAGCTGGAACGAGCAGACGGGGTTGTTAATGAATGCATTTACAGGAGGTCACAACAGATACAAACTTAAAGTAAACCGCTCTAAACCTGACTGCAGGAAATATGACTTTAGTAACCAAGTAGTTGATGCATGGAACTCACTACCAGACTCTGTAGTATCATCACCTAATCCCCAAAACTTTACCCTTAGATTATCCACTGTTGACCTCTCCCAATTCTTAACAGGTCAGTAAGGGGCGTGCATAAGTGCACCAGCGTGCCTTCCGTCCCCTGTCCTAATGTTTCTTTTAATAGTATCATGTATATAAATATTATAGCTTTGTGTACCACCAATATGTACTTGACATACATACATACATACATACATACATACATACATACATACATAAATACCCAAAACATTGGGTATTATTATTATTATTATTATTATTATTATTATTATTATTATTACTATTAGTGCACAAGCAGGGGAAATAATTGAATATTTGTAATATTCGTTTGAGAGATTGCTGTACAGGACAATTGCAGAGAATGAACTGCATTGTCCTCTAAAAAGCAGATATGAAAAAACAGGCTTATCCTTAAACAATCCTTCACAGAGGATCGCGGTCATTTTTGTAAAAATCACATTTCGCTGCTATCTTTCCCACTTTATTTAGCTGAAGTCAGGAGATACAGTTTCTCTTTTATTAGTCACAGATCATTAGAGTCCCACTGACTTTGCATTCATTTCTCCCTCCCCCCTAACTAAGATAACGCACAGAATGAATTTGAGCGAGGAATTGTTTTTCTTTAACTTGAAAACGTTACAGTCTCTTTGGGGAATACCGAAGGGATATCCCGGTAATATTTTTTTTCCCCTTGGGAGGAAATGAAATTCCTCCCGATCCGCCTGCACCTACCCACAATCGCACTCCACGGCGCATCCATACCCCGGCCTCGTTCTGCCGTTCCCCCAACCCGGAGCCTGAGCCCTCTGAGCCGGAAGTACAATATGAAGAAGGCGGTAAGCTTTGACTACTACCCGGCTGGTTTTCGTGCAGAATGGACTCGGCTTTCACCAGCTCGATTCCCAGGCGCGGTTGGGTTGCACTTCTCATCGTCCCGGCCAGGAAACCAAGATTTTATTTTAATTTTTATTCATTCATTCATTTAGACTTCTATGCCGCCCTTCTCAACAGACTCAAGGCTGCATACAACATAATAAATACATCAATACTGTAGTCGGAATGGTGGGAAGTCCCACTTAAGAGAAAAGCTGCAGAATCTTTTGTGTTGCCATACATAAGACTCACAACCTGTTTCCCCCTGCCCTTGTCTCAGAATATATCTCCTATATATATTATATATGTCCTATATCTTCTCTTCTATCCGTTATATCTCTTCTATCCCTTTTATCTCTTATATTTTCTGCTATTCTCTCTAGTTATACTTTACTCCTATACAGTGGTACCTCGAGATACGAGTTTAATTCGTTCCGGACCTGGGCTCTTAAGTCGAGCAGCTCTTATCTCGAACGACTTTTCCCCATAGGAATTAATGTAAATAATTTTAATTGGTTCCAGCCCTCAAAAAACTCACAAAGTTAGTCTAAATTATGCAGAAAGACATGTTTTTAATGAAGAAATGTACATGTACATATAAATGAATAATGAAGTTTCTTTCACTTAACTTGTAAACTTTCTTAAACTTTTAAATTTACATATGTTCAACTTCTCTGCCACCCAATCCTGTAGGACAGAGGTCCCCAACCCTTTTTGCACCAGGGACCGGCTTTAAGCGATCAAGAGAGGAATGGGTGAATGAATGGACGGAGGGTGGGAAGGAAGGTAGGAAAGAGGGAAGGGACAGGAACAGAGGAAGGAAGCAAGGAAACTTATGAAAGGGGAGAGTAAGAGAGGAATGAGTGAAGGGAGGGAGGGAGGGAAGAAGGTGGGAAGGACAAAGAAAAGAAGAAATAGAGGAAGGGAAGGTAAAAGAGAGAAAGAAAAAGAGCAAGCAAGCAAGCAAGCAAGAAAGAAAGAAATAAAGGGGGAAGGGACAGGAACAGAGGAAGGAAGCAAGGAAACTTATGAAAGGGGAGAGTAAGAGAGGAATGAGTGAAGGGAGGGAGGGAGGGAGGGAAGAAGGTGGGAAGGAGAAAGAAAAGAAGAAATAGAGGAATGGAAGGTAAAAGAGAAAGAAAAAGAGCAAGAAAGAAAGAAAGAAAGAAAGAAAGAAAGGGGGAAGGGACAGGAACAGAGGAAGGAAGCAAGGAAACTTATGAAAGGGGAGAGTAAGAGAGGAATGAGTGAAGGGAGGGAGGGAGGGAGGGAAGAAGGTGGGAAGGAGAAAGAAAAGAAGAAATAGAGGAAGGGAAGGTAAAAGAGAGAAAGAAAAAGAGCAAGAAAGAAAGAAAGAAAGAAAGAAAGAAAGAAAGGGGGAAGGGACAGGAACAGAGGAAGGAAGCAAGGAAACTTATGAAAGGGGAGAGTAAGAGAGGAATGAGTGAAGGGAGGGAGGGAGGGAAGAAGGTGGGAAGGAGAAAGAAAAGAAGAAATAGAAGGGAAGGTAAAAGAGAGAAAGAAAAAGAGCAAGAAAGAAAGCTGCAAGCACCCCCCCGAGCCCCCCAGGCCGGCTGCAACCTTTTAAAACACGCGCGCCGCTTCGCAGCTGTCTCCTGAAGCCGAACGCGGAAGTTAGCGTTTGGCTTCAGGAGACAGCTCCTTGGCGCTTGTATCTCGAATTTGGGCTTGTAAGTAGAACAAAAATATCTCTCCCCTCCCAGCTCTTATCTCGAGTTGCTCTTAAGTAGAGCAGCTCTTATGTCGGGGTTCCACTGTATTTCTCTTCTATACTCTCTGATACATTCTACTGTATATCCTCTATAACAGTGTTTCCCAACCTTGGCAACTTGAAGATATTTGGACTTCAACTCCCAGAATTCCCTGGAAGTTGAAGTCCAGATATCTCCAAGTTGCCAAGTTTGGGAAACACTGCTCTATAACCTTCATTGTGTATTGGACAAAACAAATAAATAAAATAAAAATAAATAAATAAAATGCACGTTCAAGCAATGTAGAATCTCAATTTGAAATGGGTCGGGTCTTTCCTGGTTCAAATATGTTTGTTTGAGAAAGAGAAAAAGTGGCGTAATCTGCCGGCGATCTAAAGATAACTATTATTAAAACCTTCTTTGCTTGGATGTGTTACCAACAATTTATTTTTATTTATTAGTTTGATTGATATGCCGCCCAATTCCCTAAGGACTCTGGGCGGCTTACAACAATAAAAATATCTTTTAAAAGAAACAATTTAAAAAACAGTTTTAAAGATAGTGTAAAGCCCATTAAAACCATTCATAACTCTCATGGCCGGATCTAGATAATGGGTTTGTTGTTGTTCTTCGGCGTAGAGTTCCTCTGCCTTTAAAACTGTTTGGTGGGCAGAAGTTTCAGAAGTTTCTGATCTAGGTCGGGAACTGGCCAGCTTTAAATTTGTCGCAGTCAAAAGACATCGTAGCCCTTTGGATAGATTGGACACACAAGGAATTTGTCTTGGTGCATATGCTCTCAGCGTGCAGAAAAGAAAAAGATACATTTGTCAAGAATCATGACGTACAACACTTAATGATTGTCATAGGGGTCAAATAAGCAATGAAGAAACAATATTAATAAAAATCTTAGGACACAAGCAATAAGTTACAGTCATACAGTCCTAAGTGGGAGGAAAAGGATGATAGGAATAATGAGAAAAACTAGTAGAATAGAAGTGCAGATTTAGTAAAAAGTCTGACAGGGAATTATTTGTTTAGTAGAGTGATGGCGTTCGGGAAAAAAACTGTTCTTGTGTCTAGTTGTTTTGGTGTGTAATGCTCCGTAGCGACATTTTGAGGGTAGGAGTTGAAACAATTTGTGTCCAGGATGCGAGGGGTCGGTCAATACATATTTTCATAGCCCTCTTTTTGACTCGTGCAGTATCCAGGTCCTCAATGGGAGGCAGGTTGGCAGCAATTGTTTCTTCCGCAGTTCTGATTATCCTCTGAAGTCTGTGTCGGTCCTGTTGGGTTGCAGCACCAAACCACACAGTGCTTTTTGTAATATTCTTATGAGCCGCGTGCAGTTTTGCAGCCTGGAGGCATCACAGACCTCGTTACCAACCTTGATTAAAGATGGGTTCAAAGTCTTATCTGTGTGGTCTCGAAGAGCAGACAGCAAATTAATGGAATATACAGTAATTCATTTAAGTCTGTAGAGATTCTCAGGCACCCAGGTCATGGTTAATAAGTTTCTTCAGTTTTGATGGGATAGTGGAGAATGGGAGAATTTATATTCCTTGAAGACAGCTGGTAATCAGCATCCTTCGGAGAGGGGCAACATACAAGTCTAAATAATAACAATAACAAAAACAACTATTATTATTATTATTATTATTATTATTATTATTATTATTATCCTTTAAGAGCAGAGGTCTTCAAACTTGGCAACTTGAAGACTTGTAGACTTCAACTCACAGAATTCTCCAGCCAGCTATTCTGGGAGTTGAAGTCCACAAGTCTTAAAGTCGCCAAGTTTGTACACCTCTGTAATTAAACTCTTGGAGATTTATCTCTGTCCTCAGGGTCACCTGAGTACAACAAATGGTTCCTGTACTCTGTGATTTTTCCTCTGGAAATCCATTCCTACTCCCACACCATGCAGGGGTCTCAAACCCAGGCCACTTTAAGACCTGTGGACTTCAACTCCCAGAATTCCTCAGCCAGCAAAGCTCAACGCCTCACCATAGCAAAGCTGGCTGAGGAATTCTGGGGGTTGAAGTCCACAACTCTTAAAGTGGCCTGGGTTTGAGACCTCTGAGTGTTTCATCCCAAACTGTATAACTAAAAGTCCTTTAGAGATTCTCAGTCATCCAGGTCATGGTTGTCTGTTCCAAAGGTGCTTCTTTCAGGAGGTAACTGGACTTTTTTTTTCCTTTTGAAGACGTTTTGCTTCTCACCCAAGAACCTTCTTCACCCCAAGAAACTTCTTCAATTCAGCTTGGATGAGAAGCAAAACGTCTTCAAAAGGAAAAAAAACCCCAAAGTCCAGTTGTTTCCTGAAAAAAGCACCTTTGGGATAATTAATCAAAGCCTAAAGCTCAGTGTTTTTCAACTTTGGCAATTCTTAAAAGTGTGGATATTAATATCAATAGCATTTAGACTTATTTACCGCTTTATAGTGCTTTTACAGCCCACTCTAAGCGGTTTACAGAATCAGCATATTGCCCCCAACAATCTGACTCCTCATTTTACCCACCTCAGAAGGATGGAAGGTGGTGACATTTGAGCTGCTGAATTACGGCTAGCAGTTAGCTGAAGCAGCTTGCAGTGCTGCACTTTAACCACCGCGCCAGCCTGGCACTTTTTAAAAGTAAAATCGCCAAAGTTCAAAAATCACTCAACTAGCTTATTGATTACATCACGTACCGTTCCGCGCCCCCTCCCCTCGTCTCCGCCCTTAAAGGGAAAAAAACCCTAGCCATCCAGATGCATTTCGGGACGCGACTGGCTACGGCCTGGCGGCCATATTGGACTTAAAGGGGCTGCGGCAAAATGGGGAGGAGCCAGAGTGGAAACTGTTTTTCTTCTTTCAGGAGCGGCCAGAGCTGCTCGGGGAGACCGGGAGTCTAATGAAGCGCATGCGCACTTCCTCCTCCATCCTCTCCTCTTAAAGAGACCCGAAGGAGGCCCAGGTAGGAGCTTCTCCGTGCCTCTTTCTCTCTTATAACGGAGGCGGGGGACGTGGTGAGTTATCCTCGCGGAAAGCACAGAGAAGCAGCTAGCCTGTTTGACAGACGAACATAACGGAGGTGGGAGGGTGGGGGGAATCCAGAATAACCCCAGGCAGAGGCGGGTGAGAGAGACAGAGAGAAAAGCTACAAATCTATATGAAAATAGCGGGTTTTGCTTAGGCATTGATGTCCTTTTACACTGGCGTTGGATGTTTTGTGGAAGAGAATATAACGTATATAATGGAAGTAAATACAATTTTATGTGACCTAGGCTAATCTATGTGCATTTGCCTTCCTTTTCATTCTTAATATGTACACTGAGAGCATCTGCACCAAAGACAAATTCCTTGTGTGGGCAATCACACTTGGACAAAAAAAGAACTCTATTCTATTCTATTCTGTATAGGGGAATTAGGAGCACCCTGCATTTCTTTTGTTGCCCTTGCAAATGCAATTGGGTGCTAGCTAGGGTGAATCCTGGCATGCATTTAGCCCGGAGGCCCATGATTAGACATTGAGACATCATGTCTCAAATCCTGCCTTTTCTACTCACCACCACCACCACCCACATGCGCAACAATCCCTGTGGCCAACTCCTTATTTGTGGTTCAGTTGTCACTGTGTTTCCTTCTGGAAGGGTGCGTCTCTGCACTGCTGGCACAGCAAAAGGCAGGTCTCCGGGCTATGGGGGCAGGTGCTGCTCCTTTGCTGACAGCGATGGAGAAAGGAGGAGCCGATCCCGGCTGTCTCTTCTACTGTCTAAGGAAATGATTCACAACAGCTACTAGTAGGTTAGGTTTTGGATTCCTTTAGGGATGTTGGATAAGGGTGATGTACCTTCTACTATCAAAGACTTGGATCCTCCTGGAATATTATTATGTCTGAGCAGTGCCAGTGAATGGGTTTAGAATTGGTCGGCTGTGTATTTTTGTTGTTGTTGTTGCTCTATTTCCCACCAAATTTGCACTGTAAAAGTTGGAAGTATTTAGAACCAGGGATAAAATGATGCATTGGAGATCATTACTCTGGAAGTAGTAACTACAAGATTCTTGTTTAGGTGTTTTCCTTCCCCGATTCTCTTCTTTGATGGAAGAGGACTCTTTAATTTATCTGCTATATTTTCTATAGCTACAATGTGGTAAAAGTGAATCCTGTGATATAATATTTTTAGAATTCCGTTATCATTTTTTATTTCTCTTATATAAAGTTTTCAGGGCTATGTGATAATCTTTTGTATGGACTTCTGTTAGAGTTCTCAACCTTTTATTAATCATTCAGATGACTGAAATTTTGATCTTTGAAACCAATTTTGGGAGGAGTTGGCATGCTTGATTGCAAGGTTCCATGCCTATGTGGCACTTTCTATATATAAAATAATGATGCTATTGCATTTGGGTAGCTGTGGGCTGTGCCATCCTGCAGAATGGAAATTTAGTGGATTCTTCCATGCTAAAACTTTAGGCAGCCTTTAAAAATAATTCTTTTCAGATGTATCATATCCAGAATTAGATATATGTAGTTTATATTACATAGGATGAAAATCTTTTTCTTTAACAAAATATCAAAACAAAAGGTACTTCTGTTTGATCTTAAGTACCGGTAAGTGTAACTTTTTGTTACATTTGACAAAAGATGCAAGTGGTGATGATTATCAGATTTGTTTGTTTGTTTGTTTGTTTGTTTGTTTGTTATGCTGCCCCTCTCTGAGTTTTGCCATCTAAGCAAGAATTGTCTCCCAACTCCAGCTGACAAGATCCTTCTGGAACATTTATTATTTATTAAATTTGTTTGCCATCAATTTCATCACAGTGATTACTATGATTCTGTTTTCTGTACAGGTTCTATATTGATACTATGTTGTTATTTCCTACACTTCTAGAAATTAACTTTCAAGTATATCGGCCTAAAGTTCTAACAGCATGCATGTAATAATGGAAATGAAACAATAATAAGTAGAAACATGTACTACTAGTAGAGAGCAGCAAGGAGGTGCTTTAATGCAATATATTTTTCTGAAAATAATATTGAGCCACAAACGATGAACTTGAATAATTATGCATATACTTATAAATGTATCATTTATATTGTATCCTCTATTTAAAGAAAAAATACCATATAAGTTAGATTTTGGCTTGCTTCAAAGGAAAGAAAGGTAAATAAGATTTAATTTTTTAAAATAAACATTGGTATTTCAAAATATTATTACTAAGGTTGCAGTCCTAAGTATAGCCAGTTAATAGCAGGAATTTCAAAAATATTTTTAAATGCCAGTTTTAGTGTTTTGTTAAACTTTGTTAAAAATGGAAATAGCTGAAATATATGATCATGACTCTAACTTCTAATTATATTGTTTGACCTGCAAATATTGAAGTAAGTTAACCAATATGGTTAATATTCTAAAAGTGAGAAAGCAAAGACAGACAAAAAAGAATTTTAGGTAATGAAATAACACAATTATAATCTCATAATAATTTATCAACATTTTATTACAAAAAATCTTTTAAAGAGTAAAAATTAAATTGTGATGATATTTGTCCATCGTGTTCGAAGAGGACCTTGACATCTAACGTGTTGTGGGCTGTACATGATGTGTCCGCAAGTGGCTGGTAATGACTACACACAATGTTCTGCCACGTGTTGGGCAGACATGTATGGGCACCATTGTTGCAGCATTGGCAGCTCTGGCTTTACGGCGTGCTCACTTCTCTTCTGCTATGAATGTTCTTCTGGCCTCAGATGTCAGGCAGCCTTGGTGGATCATCATGTGCCATGTTGGTTGATCTTGTGCCAGGATTTCCCAGGAGGGGGTGTCAATATTGAGTGACTTGAAGGAGGCTTTCAACATGTCTTTGTATCGCTTCCTTTGTCCCCCCCTGTGATCACTTTCCTTTAGACAGCTCACCATAGAGGAGCAGTTTAGGGATGCGATGGTCTGGCATTCTAGCAACATGGCCTGCCCAGCATGTGGGCTTTCATCAGCAGGGTGGGCATTGATGGCAGGCCTGCTCTGGACAGGACCTCAGTGTCAGGCACCTTATCTTGCCAGTGGATCCTCAGAATTCTACGGAGGCAGGTCTTGTGGAAATAGTTCAGTTGCCTAGCATGTCTCCTGTACACAGTCCAAGTCCCACTGGCATACAACACGGTAGTTAGTACGATTGCTTGGTAGACTTTGAGCTTTGTAGCAAGGCTTATTCCACGTCAGTTCTATACATTGGTCATTAGTCTGCCAAATGCAGAGCTTGCCTTGGCGATTCTGAAGTTGATCTCAGTGTCAATTGTCATTGCACAGGAGAGGGTGCTGCCAAGGTATGTAAATTGGTCCACTGCTGTAGCTTTTGTCCCTTTACTGTGATGGTGAGCTCTTGGTATTTGGCTTTCAGAGCTGGCTGATGCCTCACTTCGGTCTTTGTGTTGTCACACGGTGCTGCACAATTGTCCGCACTGGTTTGCATTTCCTGCTCTGATCTAGCATTCACGGCACAGTGGTCAGTAAAGAAGAGGTCATGTAGCACAGTCTCCTTTATCTTGATGACAGTTTAGAGTCTTCACAGGTTGAACAGTTTCTCATCAGTTCTGAATCTCAAGCTAACTCCCAAGGAACTTTCCGGAAGGCATCTGACAGCATGGCTCAAAATATTATGCTGAACAAGGTCGGTGCCAACACGCACTCTTGCTTGACACCGTTTTTGACAGAAAAGGCCTCTGAAGCTTCTCCATTATCCAGCACACGGGCCATCATACGTCATGAAATTGACGTACCATCAGAATGAATTTATCAGGGCACCCAAATTACTACTTAGTACTGTAATCATCATTACATTTTTGATAAAAGAATATAAAAATATACATATATATGTTATTACATCATAAGTTGTTATCTGTAGATGATGTGGTTGTTGGACAGTCTTCTTTTAAAAAGATTTTTAGATATACAATGGTACCTCGTGATATGAACCCCTCACAATACGAACAATCCGAGATACGAACCTGGGGTTCGGAAATTTTTTGCCTTTTCTTCCGAACTTTTTCCGTCTTACGAACCCGCCGCCCGAACGCCGAACCTGGAAGTTCGGCAAAAGTTCAGGTTCGGGTGGCTGCCGAGAAGCCCCGCCACCCGGCTGTCACTTTTTGAAACAGCCAGGGGGCTTCTCGGCATCCTCCCGAACCCGAACGCCAAACCCGAACTTTTGCTGAACTTATTTATTTATTTATTTATTTATTAGATTTGTATGCCGCCCCTTTCCGTAGACTCGGGGCGGCTCACAACACAATAAACTTCCGGGTTCGGCGTTCGGGAGGCCACCGAGAAGCCCCGCCGCCCGGCTGTCGCCTTAGACACAGCTGGGGGGGCTTCTTGGCGTTCTCTGGAACGCCGAATCTGGAAGTTCGGCAAAAGTTCGGGGTCAGCGTTCGGGTTCAGGAAGACGCTGAGAAGCCCTGCCGCCCGGCTGTTAGCTTTTCAAAAGAGCCGCGGAGCTGTCGGGCCAGTCAGGAGGCTGGAAAGGAGGTGGGGAATCCCAATAGGGAATTCCATGGGCGGAGCTTTGATGTCACAAAGATGTCCTTCCTGGCTGGCAACGCTTCTATCCTGCTTTTTCCTAGCTTGTGTAGAAGTTGGTTGTGATCTACTTTGTCAAATGCTTTGCTGAAGTTCAGATATTTTATTTCGTCTGTATTTTGCTGGTCTAATGATTTGGTCACAGTGTTGAAGAATGAAATGACATGTGTTTGGCATGACTTGTGCTTAACAAATCCACGTTGGCTGTTGGTTATTACTTGGTTTGTTTCTAGTTGATGGAAGATCTGCTTTTTAATTATTTTTTCCAGTATTTTCCCAGGTATTGATGTTAGGTTGATTGGTCTGTAGTTTCATGGGTTTGGTTTTTTTGCCATTTTTTTGTAGATGGGAACCACGTCAGCTCTTTTCCAATCCTCAGGGAGTTCCCTTGTGTTCCAGGATTTGTGGAATATGTGGTGCATTGATTCTAAAATGACTTCTGCTAGTTTTTTTAGGACTCCGGGGTGTAATCCATCTGGCCCTGGTACTTTGTATTCATTAAGTTCAGACAGGATATAATAGAATAGAATAGAATTTTTATTGGCCAAGTGTGATTGGACACACAAGGAATTTGTCTTGGTGCATATGCTCTCAGCGTACATAAAATAAAATACACATTTGTAAAGAATCATGTGGTACAACACTTAATGATTGTCATAGGGGTCAAATAAGCAATGAAGAAGCAATATTAATAAAAATCTTAGGATATAGGCAACAAGTTACAGTCATTCAGTCAACATGGGAGGAAATGGGTGAAAGGAATGATGAGAAAAACTAGTAGAATAGAAGTGCAGATTTAGTAGAAAGTCTGACAGTGTTGAGGGAATTATTTGTTTAGTAGAGTGATGGCGTTCGTTAAAAAAACTGTTCTTGTGTCTAGTTGTCTTGGTGTGCAGTGCTCTGTAGCGACGTTTTGAGGGTAGGAGTTGAAACAATTTGTGTCCAGGATATGAGGGGTCAGTAAATATTTTACCCGCCCTGTTTTTGACTCGTGCAGTATAAAGGTCCTCAATGGAAGGCAGGTTGGCAGCAATTGTTTTTTCTGCAGTTCTGATTATCCTCTGAAGTCTGTGTCGGTCCTGTTGGGTTGCAGCACCAAACCAGACAGTTATAGAGGTGCAGATGACAGGATGGATGTCTCCAACTAACGTATAAAGAAGTTTGGATATTTTTGATGTACAGTACATTAGTCAAGGTGACATAGCACTTAATGTGTGTGTGTGTGTGTGTGTGTGTGTGAGAGAGAGAGAGAGAGAGAGAGAGAGAGAGAGTGAGTAAGTGACAAAGTTTGGTCAAATTAAAAACGGATAAAAGAAAATTGCTGAAGGATGACTGATAGCGGTTCCATTGGATACTAGCAGTGTTTCAAGATGTTCAGATTGCTGTATCTAGTATGATTGACAACTTAATTAGCTTATACTGTATTTCCATTTGATGCTTCTGGCCATTTTCCGGCAATGGTAATTTATCCACATCCAGGCAGGTGCTGGAATAATTTCCTCATGGGTCTTCTTCAGCATCATCACCAAACTCATCTCCCATTACTGAAGCAACTAAACATAGCTTCCAGGTATTTCTGTTCTTGCTTGTCCTTTGAACTTCTTATGGCTATGCCAAACTGCAGGAGTTGGTTTGTCTTTCAGAATGTATACAGTGATTCATTGTGACTTTCTGTGGTCTATTATTTAACTAGCTGGGAGGAGAAACAAGCAACTTAAATTAGACCTAGGTCAGTGATGGCAAACCTATGGCACACACGCCACAGGTAGCACGCGGAGCCATATCTGAGGGCAAGCGAGGTGTTATGTCTTGGGAAGCTGGGAAGGTTTCACTCCAGTCCGATGGGGCAGGGAAATTCTGATTGGCTCCTTCCCAAAAGGGCTCCCTATTTAAACCCCTGCCAAAAGCAGGCAGGGGCTGATGTTTGCTCACTATAACCAATAAAGAGCTGAAGTCTCACTGCCAGTCTCCTGCCTCTTCAATGTCTGAACTCAACACGAGGCCTTGCCCTATGTCAGCACCAGCTAGTTCACAGCTTTCTTTTCCGCTGTTTTCACTCTCCCGGTCTACAGGAAAGCTTCCTGAAGCCTGGGGATGGCAAAAAAATGGCCAAGTGGGCCAAGCAGAAGTTCATTTCTGAACTTCCAGTTGGGCTGCTTTTTGCTGTCCCCAGGCTTCAGGAGTCCGGAGGCTTCAACAAAGTCTGTGCACATGCACGGTGGGAAGCACAGGGGTGTGTGTGGACATGTCTGAGGGCATGGGTGTAGGTACACATGCACACGCTAGCTTATGGATGCACCTCCTCTTGGAACGTGAGCCAAAAAAGGTTCGCCAACACTGGTATAGATATTTATTTATTTATTACTGTATTTATTTATTAGATTTGTATGCCGCCCCTCTCCGTAGACTCAGGGCGGCTCACAACAATAATAAAACAATGTATGACAAATCTAATATTTAAAGTAACTAAAAACCCCTTATTAAAAAGCAAAACATACACACAAACATACCATGCATAAATTGTATAGGCCTGGGGGAGGGGGATGTCTCAATTCCCCCATGCCTGACGACAGAGGTGGGTTTTAAGGAGGTTACGAAAGGCAAGGAGGGTGGCGGCAATTCTGATCTCTGGGGGAGCTGGTTCCAGAGGGTCGGGGCCGCCACAGAGAAGGCTCTTCCCCTGGCTCCCGCCAAACGACATTGTTTAGTTGACAGGACCTGGAGAAGGCCCACTCTGTGGGACCTAACTGGTCGCTGGGATTCGTGTGGCAGAAGGCGGTCCCAGAGATATTCTGGTCCAATGCCATGAAGGGCTTTATAGGTCATAACCAACACTTTGAATTGTGACCGGAAACTGATCGGCAACCAATGCAGACTGCGGAGTGTTGATGTAACATGGGCATACCTAGGGAAGCCCATGATTGCTCTCGCAGCTGCATTCTGCTCTCTATTAATTCAATTCAATTTATTAGATTTGTATGCCGCCCCTCTCCGAAGACTCAGGGCGGCTTACAACAATAAGTGTGGCTAAACATTGCTCCCCTTTCTTGTGATATACTGGCCGTTCCAAATTGCTGCAGGGTGCTATGAATGGATCATTGTGCAGTAATCTTGTGGTGTATTTTGGCTTTCCATTTCTCTGCATTGCATATTTGAGCCTATCTTTGTTTATCTGAATGACGTTTTCTCAGATTACTATAAAAGCTGTTTCCCCAATGGTATAACTTCTTCACAGCCAAAGGATTGCAGTATTTCCCATGTTTTAATAGGATTTGTTGATGTAGGTTGGTGTGGTGCTGACAGTGTGTGGGTGCCTATTCCTGCCTAACAACAGAGCTACTATTGTTCTGTGCAGATTAGAGGCATTTCTTCTGAATCAGGCTGCGGAGATCTGTATGGTCAGCATGAATAAGTTTTGTGTGGGAAGTGGGCAACATAAATAATAGCAATAAAATAATCCGCTTTGTACTTTGGAGAGATTTCCCAAATTGGAACAGTCTCCTCTGTTCTGAACTGGTCTGGCGAGATTTAGCAGAGGAACGTAGGCTATTTCCATGCATCAAAGCGTCTTAAGATTGCCTACTTACTCTAATTTTGGCTATTTCAGTGTTCCACAGCTGGCTGGGGAATTCTGGGCATTGAGGTTCTCACATCTTAAAGCTGTCAAAGTTGAGAAACACTGGGTTAAATTATCTCTTTTTTCTCCATCTAGTATGGCAACTGTGTTTGTAAGAGCGAAGGGAAGAAAACAAATCTTTGTTCTATGGGGAGCACCATGTTGCTTGGTTGAGGAATAAATGTTGTTTCCACATGTTATCTTTCTGAGCTCTCCAGAGCATCATTTGGGCTTTTGAAAGTGCAGATGGCCTGGAAATATATCATACTACATATTCAAGGCAGATGGTGGATGAAAGCCTAGCACAATGCAATAGAATACAAAACCTGAGAGGAACAGACAATTTATCATTTATCATTGCATCTTATCTTGAATCCATTCAAGGCATTAAATCAGACAGGATACTTCCAAATGCAAGAACCTTAAATATTTGACAAATTCACATTCCTTTTTTAATTTAATTTTTTGTTTTACAACCTGATTCTCATTCATTCTTTTTAGGGGATCACTTCATTACAGATTACTTCTGTAATAAAATCACATTATTGGTACCCATTTATTCTTAATCCTGTCTTTTTTTTTACCATACACATGTATTCCCACATCATTCAACCTACATTTACTTTTCCTCTGACATACTCAAAACTTTTCACTTACATTTTCTTTTCTTTTGCAAAAATACAATTTGTGCAATAGAATGAACACGGCACATTGTCCTTTCTATAAACATTTGCGTATCTTAATTTTTTTTCCATTTTCCCATCTTTAATGAACATTACAGTGTACAAAATCATATAGTTGCTCTAGGATTTTGGCACATGTCTAATTTGCAATGATTCGTTGCATTTTCTCTGTCGTATAGTATAGTGGAAAAATGAGTACTGCTTCGGTGGGCAACTCATCAGGGACCTGAAAAGAGCCCTCAACTGGACATCCCCAGGGCAACAGTGATGTCACTGTTCAGTCCTTTCAATCTGAAAGCACCGGTGCTTCCGATATGACTGTAGTAACAATAGTATTTGGAATCTCAGCCAACAAAATAGCATATAAACGCTTGTGTATATCTGTGTTCCCAAACAGCCCAACTGTGAGGTTATCACATTTCAAATAAGAATATCATACATTTTTATTTTTATTTTTGTTCTCTGCTTAGTGATGAACCAGTTTTAAGAAAATATAATTATTACCGACTGGAAATCCATATCATCTTTTTTGTGCAAAACATTAAAAATGAACATAACAATTTATGGTTTTGATAATAGGATAGATTATTGAAAGAACATGAGTCATTAAAGAGGTAAATTTATAATTGTTCTTATAATTGCTGCAAAAAAAGGATTTTTTTTCTTTGACACTAATAGTTAAAAGGTTTGTTTCAATTTCATTACAGGGTATTGCTTTTTCCCCCCATACAAATCTCTCAAACATTTCTCTCCCTTTCCCTATTTTTTACTTCTTTCAGTTTGATCCCAATTATTTTCAATACTTTTAATTCTATTCATTCTGCAGATGATTGACTCCTCACTGTCTTTTTTTACCTTTCCATTTAGAAAAAAACTGTCAAAATCACCCTACATTTTCTTTAAAATAGGCAGACTTCAATATTTATTTCTCTTTTTGACCCATATTCTTTTCAACTGTTTTTTCCACACTCTACTCATTCTATATCATTCTTTTATCCTTCTTTTTGCACACACACACACACACACACACACACCTGAAGTCATTCTCTTATTGGTTCTCTCTGAGCTTGGTTGTTTGCTTGTTCTTTACCTGAATAGGTAACATCATCAGAGCTAGTGAATGTGGACTTTGCTCTCTATTTATACCTAGTAGTTACCTGGCCAATATTTATGAGCTGTGGTTTTCTCTTTGCTAGTTCTTGATTATGTCATTGTTTTCTGCTTGATTGTTTGTCTGGTATTAATCCCCACTTAGGTGGGTGTAAGCTACTGGGGGGCATGTATTCTGTTTAAAAAAAAAATTATTTCTTAACTTTTTGTTGTCTCTTTAGAATGGAGTGTAAATGTACTTTATTTCTATGTGTCTATTAATGGCCCCAGGAAATCCCTAGCATTTTTGTATTTGGCTTGGTCAGGGAGCTCACAGTTTCCCAGTTGAGACTGGCTGAATCTGTTCATGTGTTGTGAGATTAAGGAGGTTTCATTGTGTCTTTTGCCTGCAAAGAGTTCATTCTGCCTACCCTACTAGTGATGTGATCACTATGTCCTTAAGTGTCCTTTTTCATACCTTGTGGTGATCTAATTCTGCAAGCTTCTTTGGCACTCTGTAACATAATTCTTTATATCAGTGTCTAAATACTTCCATATACTCAGAGCCACTTTTCATTTATTCTATTAGGTGTTTATTTTCTTATTTTCATACACAAATCTTTCTACTTTTTCTTCCATTTCTTTTGTTTTGTTTTGTTTCACATTTTGTAGCTCAAAATTAAACACAGAAATACTGTAGGTATATAAATACATACATGCACATATGCATGAAAAAGAAGGTGCAAACAAAAAAGACTAGCGATAAAGAAAAGGGAAAAAATAAAAAAATAGTTGAAGTGACTTTCATTCTTCTGTACAGAATTAAAAGCGAGCTCATCATTCCATCTTCCTATTTAACATTACAATAATCACTTCAGACCTTTATTTAATATTTTTTCAATTGTCAAATACAAAAATTACCATTTCACTTTTTTCCCATTTACATCAGAAAATCCAGTTCCCAGTCTTTTATAAAAGTACTTATTATCTTGTCTCTGACCAGGCAAGTCAGCTTTATCATCTTTTTTAGTTCTGCCATCTTTGCAGTCCATTCTATTGTAGCTCTTTCGATGTTTCTCTACCTTTGTGCAATTATTATTATTATTATTATTATTATTATTATTATTATTATTATTATTATTATTATTTAGATTTGTATGCCGCCCCTCTCCATAGACTTGGAGCGGCATACAAATACAAATAATAACCTTGCTGCAGTTACCATGTATAAAACCAACCCTCCATATTCTTTTCTATTTGACTCCCCATAAGTGTCTCTACAAAAAGTTCTGGTCTCATCTCAGTATTTATCTTCTAAATTCTGATATCATGTGTATTTTTTTCATTTCTTTTTTGCTTTTTCACAAGTCCATTTTTCTTCTTGAGAATAATGTTCTAAACTTCAATTGGAATTTGATAAGCATGTGACTTGCAAATGGTAGTTTTCAATAACTGTGGTAAGGGGAAATGTGCATCTTAGCTTTTTCAGAAAAAGATGACATCATAATACTTCAGGTACCAGGAGTTGATATAACCGCTGAATTGATCCATTTCTTACCTCAATTTGATATTATACGTAGCATGAAATTTATTGTCAAGAGAAAAATAACAAAATATTAACATAAATGTTGTAAACATCTTCTTTTATACCGGTTGACCTCCTACTTCCTTGTCAAACATCCTTAATAACCAGGGCTGAGCAGGGATTCAGATTCAAAGGGCAAAGTCTCATTTGAAGTATGTATATATGTTCGTATGAACGCAGAATCTGCAAGAACCAAATTTCCCAAGATTGCCTGCCAGTTTTGGGGCTATATTTTTCAGTCCAAAGAAAAGGTCTATCTGCTTTAAGGTGTTCCTGATTGCTTCTGTTGTGCATACACATTTTGCCCTTTGAATCCAGATTTCTATGTAGCCATCTTTAGTATTTATGTAATAAATGTTAATCATTATAAATAACTTGAGTTCATTTACCTGAAAAGTAGGGTTATTAAAAATAATATTTATTGTGATACTAAAAAGATGGTTACTGCATTTTCTGATTGATCCTAGGGATTTTAACTGGAGGAAACTTAGCCATAGTAACAGAATAAAAGAGTAACAGAACTTCTAAATAACTCCCTGCTCAAAGAAGAGAACCTATGGCAGCGATGGCATGCCAAAAGGGAATGTGTGTGTGCCCTAGCACATGCGCATGTGCCCACACCCATTCCCTCTCACAGACACATGCACACACCCCATGCTGCCACATGCACACAAACACACACACACATGTGCATGCGCACTGGCTTCACTGGGATTATGAAAAAATGGCCAAATGTGCAAACCGGAAGTTCAGAAAAATGGACTTCCGGTTTGTCCGTTGGGGTGTTGATCACACTTCAGAGCTTCAGGAAGCTTCCCCAAAGCCTCCTGAGTGCAAAAAATGACACAATAGGCAAAAAGTCCGTTTTTCTGGACTTTCAGTTTGCCTGTTGGGTTGTTTTTCACACTCCGGGATAGGAGGTTTCGGCCTTGGAGGGGGAAATGTCCTTCCCCAAGGCTGAAAATCAGCTGGCGTACCTCAAGTGCCCTCCAATATGGCTCCGCGTACCACCTGTGGCACACGTGCCATAGGTTCACCATCTCTGGCCTATACCATTTCAGTCAATTTGTTGTCCAGTGTCTTCTTAAAAATCTCCAGTGTTGGAGTACCTATAACTTCCGGAGTCTAGTGATTCAGGATTTTAGAGGAATACTAAACAACCCACGACCCACTGGGTCATCCTTTCAGAAATATTTCCTTAACTAAACAGAGAAATAAAATGATGGCCAGATGGCAAAAATGCAGAGTGGAAGCAACTTCCCACTTTCTGCCAGCTTCCCATTGACTTTGCTCATTAGAAATTGGCAGGGAGCATCAGAAATCATAATCACATGACTGCGGATAACTGCAGCAGTGTTGCAGTAGCCACAGTTTTCTGAATACAACTGTTGTGAAAATCCTGGGAATGTCAATAACACAGTAGCAAGGAGTCCTGGATTTGTACACATTCTTTAAATTAACAGATTAGAGGTACTAGAATTTTTTAAAAATTGTGCTGTGATGCCCCATTAATCGAGGATTACAAATAGATAGGAGAGTTTTAATAGTATATAGCTTTGACCAGCTTGCACTTATGTGCAATGTTAGCTTTCCTTTTCCTTTTGCTCTTAGGCCATATTTAAATTTTAATATCCATTAATGTAACCTCCTGCAGTTGAGCATGTAGCTAGCTAGAGAAAGCCAAAATGCATTAACAGTTGGGTGTGGTTGGAACAAAGCCATCTTTGATATGAGAGGGCAGAGTTAATGTTTACCCAGCAGTAGAGTAAAAGTCTTGCATTTTCACTCAATTCATATAACCAACAACAAGGCTGCCTTATACATTGCTCAAAAAAATAAATGGAACACTTAAACAACAGAATATAACTCCAAGTACGGACCAGAATATCTCTGGGACCGCCTTCTGCCGCACAAATCCCAGCGACCAGTTAGGTCTCACAGAGTTGGCCTTCTCCGGGTCGCGTCAACTAAACAATGTCGTTTGGTGGGACCCAGGGGAAGAGCCTTCTCTGTGGCGGCCCCGACCCTTTGGAACCAACTCCCCCCCAGATATCAGAGTTGCCCCCACCCTCCTTGCCTTTCGTAAGCTCCTTAAAACCCACCTCTGTCATCAGGCATGGGGGAATTGAGACTTTCCCTTCCCCCTAGGCTTATAAAATTTATGCATGGTATGTCAGTATGTATGATTGGTTTCTTAAATTGGGTTTTTTAAAATTAACTTAAATATTAGATTTGTTTACATTTTTTGAGCAGTATACTTGCATGTTGTAGTAACCGATCTACTACTTGGAGCAAACTCTAGCTCTGCCTTCAACTTCAGCTTTGGTTGTGCCTGTATTTCATCAGGGTCCAATATATATTATAACCCTGCATATCACCTGAAGATGTGCTTATATATTAGAAAGTGACAGCAGAAGAAGAGTGACATATGCGTGTCTTATGATGCCTTCAGATTTGAGGCTGAGGTTTCATGTATTTTTTTTTTAAGCTCATGATTTTAACAAGAAAAATAAGGGAAGATAAGACCTTGCTTTATAAGAAGATGGACGATCTCACAATAAGAGAACAATGACTAGAAGCAGGTCTAGATTGCATTGCAATTAAAAAGACATTACTGAAACATCTGGATGATGGCAAATAATCTTCTCACAGAACCACAAGGAATTTAGCAGAGTAAGTGATAAAAATAATTAAAATATCACCTAAAAGAAATAGTAGGACTACAGTTTAAATATTCTAGGAGTAATCGTATCTCTTCTAACCCAAGCATGACAGATTAGCAAAGAGTCTTGTAGGAATTGTTCTGTCAAGGATAATTCTTGCAAGGACATTATGCGTAAAAGCTTTTACTTTTCTCACATCTCAGTGGTCCATGGAACAGATCTTCATCTGAAATTCAAAATATTCAAAAAATGTTTTTAGAGAATGTCTCTTTTCCGCCTCAACTTAGTTTTTGGATAGTGATCAAAAGCTGATTTTGCTTGCAAACTGATTTACACAACAATCTTTAGGTTCTTTAATTGGGAATCCATGAAATTACTTTCATGTATGTGTATTTGGAACTGGAAATGTGATATTAATGCTGCATTAGCTAGTAGGTCCCCTGTTTCATTTTAGTTGAGCAATGGTTATTTTTGTACAGGATTGCGCAATGCATTTCATGATTCTGTGCACATCTTCTTACTACTATTGTATGTACCCCAACTTTTCTCTAATGAGCAAAATGGCTTCTGTGATCAGTTTCTTAAGTTAGCAGTCATTGGAATTTTGTAAAGTAGTCATATATTTGCAAAAAGCGTACGAGAAATTTTAAGCCTCTGATCAGGAATAGGATGTAATTAGGAATGATAAGTTGTACATATCAAATAGAAATTAGTGTTTAGACTCCTTCATAAGTATTGCCCCATGAAGAAATTTTCTGTGATCTAGTATTGCATGAAGGGCTTAGTTCTTTGGATGATTGATGGATTATTCCCCACTGCTTAGTTGGAAGTTCAGACCAGCAATCTTTGAGCTGAAAAAAAGAAAAATTATTTAATTTCCAGGGATGATGTTTACTGTTCTCATTGCTGATCAGTATCCTCTCTTTATTGCCTTTGCTTCAAGTTACTGTAGTCACATCTCTTCTCCTTCCTGGGTGGAGCCACCATTCAGTATAGGATGTCCTCGTCCACTCAGAATGAGGACCGAGTCTGTTACTTTTTGCTGGATCCACCCTCCAAGGACCCAATTTCGTCTTGATCCTCAGACTGGACCGATGTGGCTACCTTTCTCCCTTCCTGAATTGGCTACTTCCAGGTCTTACTTCGTCAGTAACAGATTTTTCTACTTGGTGTCTAGACATAAAGAGAAACTTCTTTATCCATCAAGTGCTTTGCAGTCGCTTGTTAGGGCTTGCCCTGGTCTGCCTTTGGACAGCTCGCTCCCTAACTCCTCGAGCATTAGGCATTAACAGTCTGGGGTTGCCCTGGTTTGCCTTGGCAGAGGTTTGTCCCTGAGCTCTGGACAGCATTAAACAATGGAGGCTGGGCAGCTGCAGAGGATAGCCAATTGCTAAGGAGGCCCCTTTGGATGTGGGCTTCTTGTTTCCATCTCAGTCATGCTGACCAATAATTTATTTATTTATTTACTTATGTATTTATTTATTAGATTTGTATGCCGCCCCTCTCCGAAGACTCAGGGCGGCTAACAACAATGAAAAGACAATGAAAACAAATCTAATATTAAAAATAATCTAAAAAACCCCAATTTAAAGAGCCACTCATACATACAAGCATACCATATATAAATTCTATAAGCCTAGGGGGAAGTGAAATTTCAATTCCCCCATGCCTGACGACAGAGGTGGGCTTTAAGGAGCTTACAAAAGGTGAGGAGGGTGGGAGCAATTCTAATCTCTGGCGGGAGTTGGTTCCAGAGGGCCGGGGCCACCACAGAGAAGGCTCTTCCCCTGGGTTCCGCCAAACAACATTGTTTAGTTGACATGACCCAGAGAAGGCCCACTCTGTGGGCCCTAACTGGTCACTGGGATTCGTGCGGCAGAAGGCAGTCCCGGAGATAATCTGGTCCGGTGCCATTATTTGTTTGAATCTACTCTTAGTTCCGCCTAATCTCTTTTATTACCCCCCTTGTTTTTTAATTGATTCTTCTGGAACCTATATACTCCCCTTTATCAACTCTTTCCTTATCACTATAAATCCAAGTGTAATCAACAATCTTTTTATTTTCAGTCCCTTCTTCAGTGTAATCTCCTTATTCCTTATTTTCATTTTTCATCATTGTATATACAGTACTGAGTATTCTTTATATTCCATCTTTGTTTCTCTTTTCTTATCCCCTTTAATTTCCAAAAGATAAGTTTTTATGTCATGGATATATTTTAATATCTCAGTTCTTCATACACACACACGCAATATTATCAAATTTAAGGTTATTCTTTATTTTTTTACTTTTATTTTTTAGTAGAAGCTTAAACCCATATACAGTAGTCTCTTTTTATTTCAATGTTCTGATCTCCAATTTCAGTCTATTCTCTTACAGTTCAAAATCCTATTATCTTCTGTCACAAGTCCAAGTCAAACACCCTAGCACAACACCCACACTTTTTTTAATTTTTCAAGTTCCAAGTTATCTTCTTCTACTCAAGGTTGATCTCCAGCTATCTGCCTTTCCACAAACTATTGCAATATGTTCTTTTAGCCAGCAGATGGCATTGCTGGGTCCAATATAACAAGCCAGTTCTTTTAAAAAGATTACTGAAATGTTTTAAATCTACATAAAAGATTTTTCAAAATCCATTATTCTTTTCCAAATTGTTCTAATGTTCCCCAAGTCCAATTGTAGAAATTTCAACAAATTTCTTGGGCTCTAATCTTCATTTATTAAATTCTCTGTATGGTATTCCCAGTTGGTAGATAACCATTAGTTTTCATTCTGGGATATTCTTTGCTATCTCCTTTTGAATCTTTGTTCCCCCTTTAAATTGGCCTGTCACTCACCTGGCTCCAGCACTTCACTTCCTCTCTGCCTCTGCACAAATGTTTAGATCGTCTTACCCAGGCAATGCACAATCTCTTTACTTTAATCTTTCCATCGTGGCCATCTCAGCTAATGGTGAGGAGTCGCCTCTTCACAGCTGCCGGTTGAGAGGCAAGTGCTGGCTTTCTAGGGGATTTGCAAATCCCCCTGGACCACTGACTGGTGCTTCTCTTCTTCACACCCCCTCCAGGAGGGCTCTGGCCCAGTTCCAATGGATCTAGACCCCCAAACTGCTGGAGATTCAGTGTTTCTCACAGAGATCCCGAGGGAAACGTTGTAGCATTGAGACGTTGGTTATGCCTCTGGCAAGGATGAACTTAATGGTAGATACAGGATGGGTAGCCTAAAAGGATTTCTGCTCCTTAGTTTTCCTTGCTATGATATGTTCTGTCGGGCTCTCTGGTAGACTCCTCCCGAAAATTCACAGGTACAAATTTCAGACACACCCACGTTTGAAAATTCAAAACAATGTTCTTTATAATGAAAATTCACTTAAACCAAGCCCTCTTTTGGTATAGCAAAGAGCACTTGTCTCCAAACAAACTGGTAATTTGTACAAGTCCCTTATCAGTTCTGTGATACTTAGCTTGCAGCTGTGAGGCAATTCACAGTCCTTCTTCTTTCACAAAGTGAAACACACTTTGCTCTGGTTTAGTTTCAACGGGGAGGAAAATCAGCACACAAAAGGTCAAAGTCAGTAAAGCAGGCACGAAACACAAGGATCAGATAATCCTCCACAATGGCCAAACCCACAGGCTGCTATTTATAGCAGCCTCATTAATCACCACAGCCCCACCCAACCACAGGTGGCCTCATTTTCTTTGATAATAATCTCTCAGTTGTTGCTGCCTATGCATCGCTCTCCGCATGCGTGGCTGTATCATTAACTCTTGTTCCGAATCCAAGGAGGAGCTAGATAATTGATTTTCTTCTGAGCTGTCTGCCACACTCTCCTCCTCCCTGTCACTCATGTCTTCTTGGTCAGAGGAGCCTTCATCAGCAGATTCCACAGGGGGGCAAAACAGGCCTGCAGCATGTGGATGTCTCCCCCACATCCACAGTCCTTGGGGCAGGAGCTGACCACAACATGATAGAGATTAGTACCAGTATTTATCTGGGTATATATATCCACTGTTCCTTGGCAGTCTATTTTCACGTTTTTCCTGCTCTTATTGGTACTGTAGATGTGAATCACCCTGTGGATTGTAATTCTGTCTCTGCTGGGGAAGAAACTCAGATCAGCAATTGCTGCCCTGTTGTTTTTTCCTCTTTTCTATAAACATTTATTACTTTGCAATTCCTGAAGCATCTTTTTGTTCAAGGATGTTTTTATGGAAAACAACTAATATACAGTGAGATGCTCTTGGGTGGATATTTTAGCCTTGAGAGCTATTGGACAAAAATAAGAGGCTGCCCATTCTTTTTGACAAAATACCTAGAGGGCTTAGTGCTTTTATAGTGAAAAGGCTAATGGTGGCAGAAAGGTATGCATGATTAAACTAGCTTTTTTGGCAACTTCAAGTATTAAGCTAGAATAGACTAAACAAAGTTCTGATCCCTTAATAGCTTCATTAATAGATAAGGATGTTGTTGTACTAATAGTGCCCCAAGACAAGAAAAAGGGAGCAGTTACTGTAAAAACAAACACATTTATAAGAGGCAAAACCTGCTTTGCATTAGGCTGCATAGACACAACTAGCAATGGTAAAAAATGGTCTTGATTATCTGTTCGCCAAATAATATCTGCTTTAATTTACAAGTCCACTTATGGTGGCCACTTTGCTTATCTTCCTGGAACAGTACAACTTGTTACAATTCTGTGAGTTTTGAGTTTCACTGAGGCTGTCACATCAGCTTCTGATGAGTGCACATGTGCCTGCCACTTGTGCAAATGGAGCTCTCTGGGCATGCGCTAGCCTGCCACTCATAAAGAACGGCACTACTCCCACCCTCCAACCAGGCTGTAAAGCTAGAAAGGTTGGGAAACTCTGCTCTAGGGCACCCTGGAAAATCAGCACTTGCTTAGACTTCAAGGTCTACCTGCATTCATTGCAGTGATTAGATTAGATTGGATTGGATTAGATTAGATTAGATTAGATTTATTGGATTTATATGCCGTCCCTCTCCGCAGACTCGGAGCAGCTCACAACAATGGTGAAGAACAATACTGTACGTAGTAACAAATCTAATATTTAAGAATCTAGGTTACAGTTTTAGATTAAAAAGTCCAAAAAAAGAAACCCCAATATATAAAAAACAACACACAATCGAATCATACACAAAAACTACATGGGCAAGGGGGAGATGTTTCAATTTCCCCATGCCTGATGGCAGAGGTGGGTTTTAAGAAGTTTACGAAAGGCAAGGAGGGTGGGGGCAATCCTGATCTCTGGGGGGAGTTGGTTCCAGAGGGTCGGAGCCACCACAGAGAAGGTTCTTCCTCTGGGTCCCACCAGATAACATTCGACAGGACCCGGAGAAAGCCAACTCTGTGGGACCTAACCGGTCGCTGGGATTCGTGCGGCAGAAGGTGGTCTCGCAGATATCCTGGTCCGATGCCATGAAGGGCTTTATAGGTCATAACCAACACTAGATTAGTCACTAGAGAATAGATTTATACTTACATAGTATGTCTTAACCTGTCAGCATGTTGGGTGCCTCATTCTGTACCAACTATAATTTCTAATTCATTTCAGAGGTATCTCCACGTAAAGTGCATTTCAAGATTTTAAACATGTGGCAATCAGAGTGTGAATTATAGTTACTAAGGCTTCATATAGAACTGCAACTGGCTCACCAGTGGGCAAGGGCTTCCAGATCATGGTTTTTACCTTCTTATCCAACAAGAGTTTGAATCCAAGGGACTCTCAGGTTGAAGATCTGGTCGGCCAGGGGGACAGCAACTATGTTCAGAGCCACCACCAGGATCTGTCACAAAGTGATGGAGTTCCTGGACAACTGTTGGCTGAGCTTGAAAATAAACTTAAGACAGGGGCTTTCCTATATTTTGAGATGGTAATTCCCCTATATATGAGGATGAGGGGGTCTCAAAAACCTTGCACATTAATTAAGTTGCATACATTGCTACTTCTCTATTTTATCTTAATGATTCTTTCCTAGCCAACCTATGTGTAGAAATAAGGATGGAGGACATATATTGTATAGACCTGCTTCATAAAATGTGGACATATCTTTTCCTCTTTCTATAACTGTTTTAATCATAGGAATTGATAGCCCAAGGGTGCATTCAGATTATCAGTAAGCCTTACAAGAAGAGACTTTAAAAATAAATAATAATAATAATTTAATAATAATTTATTAGATTTGTATGCCACCCCTCTCCCCAGACTACATTACAATTAGTTAAAATAATAAAACTATAAGACTTTTTCCTCCATTCAATCATGCCCAATTCTTGGACACGTCCCTACAGTTTTCTTGGCAAGATTTTTTAGAAATAGTTTTCCATTGTCTCCTTATTAGGGTTGACAGGAAATGACTGGCCCCGGGTCACTCAACTGGCTTTTTGTCTAAGGTAGGAGTAGAATTCAGTCTCTCAGTTTATAGCCTATGTCTTAACCACTATCCCAAATTGGCTCGCTAACCTAACTTTTAAAACTATGAAATAAAGTAAAACAGTTCTTAAAGCCAAGACAATGTTTTACTTGTCTTTTATATGTTTTTATGTTTGGAGATCAAATTCTAACCAAGAATTTGTACCAACACAAAATACCGATTTACAAACAGTAGTAGAAAACATTTTCAATTCAGCTTGCTGTGAATGTTTCTTACACTTTAAGCATTCATATGTAGGGGGTATCTCATAGGTTGATAGTGAATGCAACTCACATTTTGCCTACAATCACTTCTGGATCATGACTTCAGTAGAAATTTGGATTCAATAGAATTTTCTCTCAGCCTTAGGAAGAAGGCAGGGAAAAATAACTTTTTTGTTAAACCTTGTCAAGAAAACTATAGAGACTTGTTCAGACAGTCATTAGGAATCAAGATTGAGTCAAAAGACACATAAGGCAGATATATGGTGTTATGTTGTTCAATACTTCTCAAATGGTTAGAGGAAAGCAATCTGATATCAAATCTATCTATGCCGAAATAGATAAATAGAATTTAGGCCTCCCACCCATAGAGGATGCTATAATCCAGGGGTCGCCAACCCCCAGCCCTGCACTATGGTCTCTTCAAAACCGGTCCATGGGAGAGATGGACAAAGGCGTGTGCATGAAGCTCTGCTCAAATAAATGGAGGGCATTCACGCAAGTGAAGCGTTAGTGTCCTCTGCTCATGCAAGCGGAGGTTCACGCATCAGTGAAAAAGTGACTGTCGCTCAGGTGAATGGAGCTTCACACATGAGCACAAGCACCCACTTACTTGCACACGAAGCTCTGCACGAGTGGAGGGCGCATATACCCACTGCTTGTACACATGGAACTATGTGCCTGCCACTCAACATAACCCCGCCCTCGGCTCCAGGCTGGGTTACTGTTGTGGTTCAGCCTGAGGCTGCTCGGGGACCGGCTGTGTCTCTGCTGGCTCCATGCCCGGAGGAGGATGACAGCGAAGAGGAGGGGGCTGAACAGTCGGACGGTGGAGAGGAAAATCAGGAATGGGATGAAGGAGAACAGCATGAGAGCCCGGGGGGGGGGCTGTCCCCAGCCAGTAGTTTGGAGTCATTAGGTGATGACACTCAAGCCGTCATTGACATGCGACAGAGACGGTCAGATCAAAGAAAGGAGCAATTAAAGAAGTATTATCAGCACTGAATTAGGAACAGGTGGGTTTGGGTGTGGTCCTCCTTAGCAGGGTTTAAAAGGCAGGCAAGCCCTTGAAGCCATGTGGAGTGTTATCAGTTTGGAGTTGCGTTATCCTGTCTTGCTTCTCGGCGTCTTTGTTCCTGGCTTGTGGCCCGGCAGCTTGGGAAGACCCGTGGGAGGTGTAGGTCTGCTATCTACAACCTCGGTTTGGCAGCAAGAATTCTGTATTGCTGCATGGACTTTTGCCTTCCTGGATATATCTGAAGATACAGCATTTTCCTGTTTGTAAGGACATTTTCTGTTACCTGTGTTTTTCTTGAATTTTATAAAACTGCCTTTGCCTTTTACCAGTGTGTCTGGCTTCTCTTTTTGGGTTAGTATTGGCTTCTGGAGTGACCCAGACAGAACAGTTACCAAACTGGAAAGGTTGGGGACTACTGCTCTAACCAATTTAGCTAGCCCAGGCAAGAGGAGTTTGATTTTACTGTAAATGCTTCCTGATCTGAGGGATGGGGCCTATAGAGGAGAAACTGGCGTGATAGACCTCAGCGAAGTAGCAGTTCTGTAGTTGCATATGAGACAGGTGAAGAAAGGATAGCCTCTTAACTAGAATACCTCATGGTATTTATTTATTTATTTATTTATTTATTTATTATTTAGATTTGTATGCCGCCCCTCTCCGCAGACTCGGGGCGGCTCACAGCAAAATACAACAAATCATCTGGGTGAGAGTAGTAAAGATTTAGTCTGGCAAGATTCTGTATATTTGGTATTTACAAATAAAAAACTGAACTTTGGCTGAATTTTTCTATGTCGTTTTGGGCTGGCCTGAATCTGGCTCTTGATATACAATGGCTGGAATGCTGTAAAAAAAAAAATAGATTAGATAAATTACTTATCAGACATTCCTGAATTATTTTGTGCCTATTTTATTTGTTTTAGCCCAGCCTTGAATAGGATATGCCAAACTTGTTCGAATTGTTGGGGTAGTGATTTCTGACAGTCTCAAAATGGGGTGAGCAGTGTGGTCGGGCGGTAGGAAAAGCAAGTAGGATGCTTGGCTGCATAGCTAGAGGTATAACAAGGAAGAGGGAGATTGTGATCCCGCTATATACAGCGCTGGTGAGACCACATTTGGAATACTGTGTTCAGTTCTGGAGACCTCACCTACAAAAAGATATTGACAAAATTGAAGGGGTCCAAAGACGGGCTACAAGAATGGTGGAAGGTCTTAAGCATAAAACGTATCAGGAAAGACTTAATGAATTCAATCTGTATAGTCTGGAGCAGCGTTTCCCAACCGGTGTGCCGCGGCACACCGGTGTGCCGCGAGACATGGCCAGGTGTGCCGCCAAGCTTCAGCTGGGCGGGGCGCTGCCGGTACTTCCGTCCTGGGGCTCCCGCTCGCAGCTGTCCCCCGCCTCCTGCTCGATGCCGCGGTTTTCGGCGCTCTCCTGCTGAGCGCCAAAGAAGGAAGGCAGGAAGAAGGAGAGCTTTATTCTTCGCGCCTTTTCCCCGCCTTCCTTCTTTGGGACCCAGCAGGAGAGCGCCGAAAACCGCGGCATCGAGCAGGAGCCGGTTGACAGCTGCGAGCGGGAGCCCCAAGAGGGAAGTACCGGCAGCGCCCCGCCCAGCTGGAGCTTCTCCTGCGTCGACGGCAAGTTTCCTTTGTGGCCCGGCGGGAGGGCACTGGCGATGGGAGCGGGGGGCGGGGGCGGCCGCAGTGGCCGCAGGCAGTCGTGGGGAGATGGTGGCGGCAAGAGGGAGCGCTCTCTCTCTCTCTCTCAGCTGACTGCAAGCGGGAGCCCTGACGGTGGCGGTTGGACGTGCTGCTAGACGTCGTACATGCTGGCGCTGCGGGCCTGGCATATACGGTGTCCAGCAGCACGTCCAGCTGCCGCCGTCAGGGCTCCCGCTTGCAGTCAGCTGAGAGAGAGAGAGAGAAAGAAAGAAAGAAAGAGAGACATATAAGAGAGGCAGAGAGAGAGAGAAAGAGAGACATAGCAAGAGAGGCAGAGAAAGAGACAGAGCAAGAAAGAGAGGCAGAGAAAGAGAGAGAGAGAAAGAGAGACATAGCAAGAGAGGCAGAGAGAGAGAGACAGAGCAAGAAAGAGAGGCAGAGAAAGAGACATAGCAAGAGAGGCAGAGAGAGAGAAAAAGAAAGAGAGACATAGCAAGAGAAAAAGAGAGACTTAGCAAGAGAGGCACAGAGAGAGAGAGAAAGAGAAAGAAAGAGAGACATAGCAAGAGAGACAGAGAGAGAGAAAGAGAGAAAGAGAGATAGCAAGAGAGGCAAAGAGAAAGAAAGAGACATATAGCAAGACAGTGAAAGAGAGAGAGAGAGCAAGAGAGAGAGAAAAGCAAGAAAGAGATAGCAAGAGAGAGAGAGAGAGCAAAGGAGAGAGAAAGACATAGAGGAAGGGAAGGAGGGAGAGAGAAAGAGAGCAAAAAAGAGAGAAAGAAAGAAAGAGGGATGGAGAGAGAGAAAGAAGGGAAGGAAGGAAAAGAGAAAGAGGGAGAAATAGAGCGAAAGGGAGGAAGAGAGAGGGTTTTTTTGTCCAAACTTTTCTTTAGCCCTCCCCCCCGCCCCGCCCCCCCCTTTCAGTGTTCCCCGGGATTTTGAAAATATGAATAATGTGCCGCGGCTCAAAAAAGGTTGGGAAACACTGTTCTGGAGGACAGAAGGAAAAGGGGGGACATGATCGAAACATTTAAATATGTTAAAGGGTTAAATAAGGTTCAGGAGGGAAGTGTTTTTAATAGGAAAGTGAACACAAGAACAAGGGGGCCCAATCTGAAGTTAGTTGGGGGAAAGATCAAAAGCAACATGAGAAAATATTATTTTACTGAAAGAGTAGTAGATCTTTGGAACAAATTTCCAGCAGACGTGGTTGGTAAATCCACAGTAACTGAATTTAAACATGCCTGGGATAAACATATAGCCATCCTAAGATAAAATACAAAAAATAGTATAAGGGCAGACTAGGTGGATCATGAAGTCTTTTTCTGTCAGTCTTCTATGTTTCTATGTTTCTACCTATAGTAGAGAAAGTTATATTAAAAAATGCTTCTGAAAGTCAAGTTCTGACCGGTTCTGGAGAACCGGTAGCAGAAATTTTGAGTAGTTCAGAGAACCGGTAAATACCACCTCTGACTGCCCCCCCCATCTATTCTCTGCCTCCTGAGTTCCAGCTGATGGGGGGGAGGAATGGGGATTTAGTAACCTTTTCCCCCTGCGTGGGAGGGGATGGAGATTTTACAGTATCCTTTGCCTGCCACATCAACCAAACCACGCCATGCCCACAAAACCAGTAGTAAAAAAATTGAACACCCCCCCCCTCCAGATACACCTGTACAAACATTTGGGTAGATCTTCACATGAATTTAGGAAGATAATCTAATATTTTTTCTTGTTTTGTATTTCCATTTTGCAGCATTCAGGTTTTTCCCTATCATTTTCTGATTATACTACCTTCTGTTCCAAAGTTTCTTGCTCTGGCTACTTTTATTACCTTACACTTTTATTGCCTTGAAGAGTCAAAAATTACTAAAAGCTGGAAACTTGTCCAGATTTCCATATCTCATGAGAACTGATGGTAAATTAAATGTTAGGAGGGGAAATAGAAAAAGTGGACATATTGATGTCTATGTAGATTGTTCTGAGTTCGGGTTTTGCCCCGTGTAATATTTTGAATGTCTATGCGACGTTTCGGTGAAATCACATTCATCATCATCAGGCTGAAGTTGTAAGCTTCGTGCTGCTGTAAATATATGATGTCTATGTATTTATATCTATGTATTTAAAGCAAAAGTAGACATTTTGCAGACATTCATATTAGGTCCTGCTAGAATACTTTCCACTTGCTTTTAGGAGCCTCCCAAGAAATACTAGGAGGAAGATAAAAATGTACGATAGCTGATTTCCTATTTTCTAGACTATGAGATGGAAATAGATGGATAATACATGGACACCTGCATTGGCATTAGGCCAAAGGTTTGTTGTGTCTTTTATTTTTACTGTTTCCAACCAAATGGAACATTGGAAACAAATTATGCAAAAGGTCTCAGGCCTCTGTCCATCTGACAGTTTCTTCAGCAGGAAACTGTCAAACCTCTATGGAATGGGACCAGATTTGGTGTGGCAGGAGAAACCAGCAAAAGAAAGTTTGATTTTGAAATTGAACTGGATCCAATCAGGGTCTGAGGAGGAAAAAAAATCAGGAAAAAATATCCAATGTGTCCCTATGGGAGAAGTACTTGGGTAGTAACTTGCAAGGCTTCTGATTGCTTCATTTTAAAATACTGTTGTCTTCTTGTAATGTGACCCAGACTAGATAGAGTGGAGTGGGACAGCATTTAAATCCAAATAATAAATAATAATAGAGCTTGTCTTGAGGAGTTGGAGAGGTTTCAAGAAACCATGCTCTGCATGTTTTTCCTAACTGGTTTAGAATTTTCTAATAGAAACATAGAAACATAGAAGTCTGACGGCAGAAAAAGACCTCATGGTCCATCTAGTCTGCCCTTATACTATTTTCTGTATTTTATCTTAGGATGGATATATGTTTATCCCAGGCATGTTTAAATTCAGTTACTGTGGATTTATCTACCACATCTGCTGGAAGTTTGTTCCAAGGATCTACTACTCTTTCAGTAAAATAATATTTTCTCATGTTGCTTTTGATCTTTCCCCCAACTAACTTCAGATTGTGTCCCCTTGTTCTTGTGTTCACTTTCCTATTAAAAACACTTCCCTCCTGGACCTTATTTAACCCTTTAATATATTTAAATGTTTCGATCATGTCCCCCCTTTTCCTTCTGTCCTCCAGACTATACAGATTGAGTTCATTAAGTCTTTCCTGATACGTTTTATGCTTAAGACCTTCCACCATTCTTGTAGCCCGTCTTTGGACCCGTTCAATTTTGTCAATATCTTTTTGTAGGTGAGGTCTCCAGAACTGAACACAGTATTCCAAATGTGGTCTCACCAGCATTCTATATAGTGGGATCATAATCTCCCTCTTCCTGCTTGTTATACCTCTAGCTATGCAGCCAAGCATCCTACTTGCTTTCCCTACCGCCTGACTGCACTGTTCACCCATTTTGAGACTGTCAGAAATCACTACCCCTAAATCCTTTTCTTTTGAAGTATTTGCCAACACTGAACTGCCAATACAATACTCAGATTGAGGATTCCTTTTCCCCAAGTGCATTATTTTACATTTGGAAACATTAAACTGCAGTTTCCATTGCTTAGACCATTTATCTAGTAAAGCTAAATCATTTACCATATTACAGACGCCTCCAGGAATATCAACCCTATTGCACACTTTAGAGTCATCGGCAAATAGGCAAACCTTCCCTACCAAACCTTCCCCTATGTCACTCAGAAATATATTAAAAAGAATAGGACCCAGAACAGATCCTTGTGGCACACCGCTTGTAACCTGACTCTGCTCAGAATACTCGCCATTAACAATAACTCTCTGATGTCTACGCTTCAGCCAGCTGCAAATCCATTGAACTATCCAGGGATTAAGTCCAATCTTCACTAATTTATCTATCAGCTCTTTATGTGGAACCGTATCAAAGGCTTTGCTGAAGTCCAGGTAGGCAATATCCACGGCACCACCTTCATCCAACACCTTTGTGACATAGTCAAAGAAATCAATGAGATTAGTCTGACATGATTTGCCTTCAGTAAAGCCATGCTGATTTGGGTCTAATAAGTTATTGTTTTTTAGGTGCTGATTTATCCTCTTTTTGAGTAGAGTCTCCATCATTTTAACTACAACTGATGTCAAGCTAACTGGCCTGTAGTTACCAGCTTCTTCTCTACTGCCCTTCTTGTGAATAGGCACAACACTGGCCATTCTCCAATCCTCAGGAACTTCTCCTGTTAACAAGGATTGGTTAAACAAATCAGTCAGGGGGGTAGCAATGACAGATCTGAGTTCTTTAAGAACTCTGGGGTGGATGCCATCTGGACCCATTGCCTTATTTATCTTTAATCGTTCAAGTTCTTCTAAGACATCGGCTTCTAAGATCACTGGAGCTGAATCCGTACAGCTGGAAGCAATGCTATATCCCTCTATAGCAGTGTTTTTCAACCAGTGTGCCGGGGCACACTAGTGTGCCGCGAGACATGGTCAGGTGTGCCGCGAAGCTCAGAGAGAAAAAAAGCAAGAGAGAGAAAAAAAGAGAGAAAGAAAGCAAGAGAGAGAAAGAAAGCAAGAGAGAAAGAGCGCGAGAGAGCTAGAAAGAAAACAAGAGAGAGAGAGAAAACAAGAGAAAGAAAGAGAGAGAGAGAAAGAGAGGGAGGGAAGGAGAGAGAGAGAAAGACATAGAGGGAGGTAGGGAGGGAGGGAGAAAGAGAGCAAAAAAGAGAGGAAGGAAGGAAGAGAAAGAAAGAGGGATGGAGAGAGAGAGAAAGAAAGAGGAAGGAAGGGAGAGAAAGAGGGAGGGAGAAAGAAATAGAGTGAAGGGGAGGAAGAGAGAGAGAAAGGATTTTTTTGTCCAAACTTTTTTTAGCCGCCGCCCCCTCCCTGCTCAATGTGCCCCAGGGTTTCGTAAATGTAAAAAATGTGCCACGGCTCAAAAAAGGTTGAAAATCACTGCTCTATAGTATTATTTTGTAAGGTGTCTTTTGAGAAAACTGAACAGAAGTAGCTATTGAAATGGTCAGCGATCTCCTTATTCCCATTAATGCATGTATTATTCCCGGTACTAAGCTTCGTGATGCCGCAGTTTTTCTTCTTCTTATCATTAATATATCTGAAGAAGGTTTTATCCCCCTTCTTTACAGATTTGGCAATTTCTTCTTCTTTTGAGGCTTTAGCAGCATATATTATCTGTTTCGCCTCCTTCTGTCTCATTTTATATACCTCCCTATCAGCTATACTTCCAGACTCTTTATACCTCCTATAGGCAGCCTTTTTTTCATTGACTATAGCCCTTACATCATTGCTAAACCATAGCGGTTTCTTCTTCCTTTTACCTTTAGTTATTTGTCTTACATACAGTCCAGTGGCTTTTAAGATGGCCTTTTTTAATACAGTCCACTGGATGCTCGCTCCTGCCATTTTATCCCTCCCCTTTAATTCATTATCTAAATATTCTCCCATTGCATTAATTTATTGTAAAGATAGTCAGATTCACAAAAGAACACCCAACATAATTTTCAGTTCCAAGAATAGGCTGCCTATAGCAGTGTTTCCCAACCTTGGCAACTTGAAGATAATTGGACTTCAACTCCCAGAATTCCCCAGCCAGCGAATGCTGGCTGGGGAATTCTGGGAGTTGAAGTCCAAATATCTTCAAGTTGCCAAGGTTGGGAAACACTGGCCTATAGGGTCCCTTAAGGATTCTTGGAAAATAAACACTGTAGGTGGCTAACCCCCACTGCTGTGTTTGATTCTAAAAAATATATACAGAAATAAGCTGGAGTGTTAGAAAGCATTTTGCAGGAAGAGCAGCCAGATGGGATATTGAGAAGTTAAAACCTCAGCAGTTTGCCTTCTGGCAGATGTCTGTTTTGTGATTATCCACGGCCACTGTGGCGTGCACTTTCGGAATGCACAAATCCCTCAAATGATGGCTAATTTAGGAAAGTGCCATATCTTCAAAATGCAAATGTATCCACAGTAGCCCAATTAAGATTGTTCTAAAAAAACAAATTCAACTGTTAATTTTAATGTTTTTCTGGGTCGTACGTGGCAGATTCCCAGGGCACTTACAACCCATTGGCTGCATACATGCAGTACTACTCTAAACCTTGAACCACCAGGCTAACAACCTATGGTTACTATTGATTGATTGATTGATTGATTGATTGATTGATTGATTGATGATTGTATTTATAGGCCACTCACTCCAAAAGTACTTTGAGCAGCTAACAATCAGAATAAATACAACAACAATAAAAACAGTTAAAATCTAATAATAAAAATCAATATTATTATTATTATTATTATTATTATTATTATTATTATTGGATTTGTATGCCGCCCCTCTCCGCAGACTTGGGGCGTCTAACAACAATGATATAAAACAACATGTAACAATCCAATTTAATAAAACAACTAAAAACCCTTATTATAAAAACCAAACATACACACAAACATACCATACATAACTTGTAATGGCCTAGGAGAAGGAATATCCTAACTCCCCCATGCCTGGCGACAAAGGTGGGTCTTGAGTAATTTGCGAAAGACAAGGAGGGTGGGGGCCGTTCTAATCTCTGGGGGGGAGTTGATTCCAGAGGGCCAGGGCCACCACAGAGAAGGCTCTTCCCCTGGGACCCGCCAAACGACATTGTTTGGTCGACGGGACCCGGAGAAGGCCAACTCTGTGGGACCTTATCGGCCGCTGGGATTCGTGCGGTAGAAGGCGGTTCCGGATAATAATAACAATAATATAAAAAACATACATACTTACAATCAGCCTAATTCCAGGCCTGTCGGAAAAGCCAGGTCTTAACATAGAAACATAGAAGTCTGACGGCAGAAAAAGAGCTCATGGTCCATCTAGTCTGCCCTTATACTATTTTCTGTATTTTATCTTAGGATGGATATATGTTTATCCCAGGCATGTTTAAATTCAGTTACTGTGGATTTATCTACCACGTCTGCTGGAAGTTTGTTCCAAGGATCTACTACTCTTTCAGTAAAATAATATTTTCTCATGTTGCTTTTGATCTTGCCCCCAACTAACTTCAGATTGTGTCCCCTTGTTCTTGTGTTCACTTTCCTATTAAAAACACTTCCCTCCTGGACCTTATTTAACCCTTTAATATATTTAAATGTTTCGATCATGTCCCCCCTTTTCCTTCTGTCCTCCAGACTATACAGATTGAGTTCATGAAGTCTTTCCTGACGGCTATGTTCCTATAACAAGTTGCTTCTTTTTTTAAAAAAATATATTTTTATTGTTTTTCAAAAGACAAACATTACAAACACAACACATAACATAAGTCTACGGAAAGGGGCGGCATACAAATCTACCGTGTTTCCCCGATAGTAAGGCAGTGTCTTACTATCTTTTTACCCCCAAAAGCCCCACTTTGTCTTACTTTGGGGGTATGTCTTACATCTCCCCGCGCGCCTTCGCCTTCCAAGCTCCCCGCGCGCATTGCTTCCAAGCTCCCCGCGCGCCTTCGCATTCTCCCCACGCGCCTTCGCCTTCCAAGCTCCCCGCGCGCATTGCTTCCAAGCTCCCCGCGCGCCTTCGCTCGCCTTCGCTCGCCACCGCCTCTTCCCCTGCCGAAGCTCAGCTGCAAGCGGCCAGCGAGGCCGATCGGATCCGAGGCGAGCGGCCGGAGCTGCGCCCTCCTTCGCCCGCCTCCTTTCCGCTCGCCTCGGAGCCGCTTGCAGCTGAGCCTCGGCAGGGGAAGAGGCGGTGGCGCCGCGGCGAGCGAAGGCGAGGGGCGCGCAGGGAGCTGCCGGAAAGGAGGGCGCAGCTCCCTGCGCGCCCCTCGCCTTCGCTCGCCGCGGCGCCACCGTCTCTTCCCCTGCCGAGGCTCAGCTGCAAACGGCCAGCGAGGCCGCTCGGCTCCGAGGCGAGCGGAAAGGAGGCGGGCGAAGGAGGGCGCAGCTCCGGCCACTCGCCTCGGATCCGATCGGCCTCGCTGGCCGCTTGCAGCTGAGCTTCGGCAGGGGAAGAGGCGGTGGCGAGCGAAGGCGAGCGAAGGCGCGCGGGGAGCTTGGAAGCAATGCGCGCAGGGAGCTTGGAAGGCGAAGGCGCGCGGGGAGAATGCGAAGGCGCGCGGGGAGCTTGGAAGCAATGCGCGCGGGGAGCTTGGAAGGCGAAGGCGCGCGGGGAGAATGCGAAGGCGCGCGGGGAGCTTGGAAGGCGAGCGAAGCTGCAAGCGGCCTCGCTGGCCGCTTGCAGCTGAGCTTCGGCAGGGGAAGAGGCGGTGGAAGAGGCCGCGGCGAGCGAAGGCGAGGGGCGCGCGGGGAGCTTGGAAGCAATGTCATCGCCCCCCCCCCCGCAATACCGTTTATACCGTGTTTCCCCGAAAGTAAGACATATGTCTTACTTTCGGGGTATGGCTTATATAAGCCGACCCCCCTGAAACCCCCCATATGTCTTACAATCGGGGGGGTCTTACTATCGGGGAAACACGGTAATAAATAAAATAAATAAATAAATAAAAAGGAGCTACATTTGCTCCACTCAGAATAGAAGTCTTCACTGTACAGAAGAAAAAAAGAAACTTATTATTGTTTAGATCAATACAGAGAATTATAGAAATACCTATTACAATTCGCTATTTGAAAACAAGTTTAGTGAAATATTGAACTGTTTATATTTTCTAAAAAGAAAAAGGACTGATTATAAGTTGAATCAAATCAAAGAAATATATTCTATTGTAAAACATCACTACCTCTAAAAAAATTAACTTTTTAACTTAGTATTTCAACATCCTCATACATTTTTTAAAATCCCACCAGATGCATACCATCTGCCAAATATTATAAAATTCCGATTCTTCTTGGTTGTTAAACAATTAAGCAAGCTGCTTCTAAAGCCTTAGTGGCACAATAGTTAGAGTGCAGTACTGCAAGCTGCTTCTGCTGACTGCTGGCTATAGTTCGCCAGTTCAAATCTCCCCAGGCTCAAGGTTGACTCAGCCTCCCATCCTTCCGAGGTGGGTAAAATGAGGACCCAGATTGTTGGGGGTGATAGGCTGACTCTGTAAACCACCTAGAGAGGGCTGTGAAGCATTGTGAAGCGGCATATAAGTCTAAATGCTATTGCTATTGCTAAACAAATAAATCATATAAAGCAGAGGTCTTCAAACTTGACAACTTGAAGACTTGTGGACTTCAACTCCCAGAATTCTCCAGCCAGCATAGCTTGGCGACCCTTGATATAAAGGCTTAACATGACTGCTTAATTTTTAATTACATTTCAAGCTGCTTTGGTTGCTTGTATGAATCCTATCAGTATTCATCTTTTACCAAAGAAAAGGGTGGTGTTGTTTTTTCCTTTCCTCATGCAGGTTCATTTTCATGAGCACTCACAGAGAAATACACACGCACCTTTCTTCCTCTTGGGGGGGGGAATTACTCTGAGCAGCTCCATCCACTTCCTTATAGAATTGCTCTGGCTGCCTTCTGAACAGCAGGCAGCAATGCTAAGGGGGCTCCAATTATCCTTTTGTGGGTTGGGTTTGTTATGGTTGAGGGGGATTTTCTTTTTTTCAGAGTAATTTTTTTTCTTCCACATTTTATAATACAAAAAATCATATACAGTGATACCTTGTCTTACAAACTTAATTGGTTCCGGGATGAGGTTCTTAAGGTGAAAAGTTTGTATGACAAAACAATGTTTCCCATAGGAATTAATGGAAAAGTGATTAATGCGTGCAAGCCCAAAATTCACCCCTTTTGCCAGCCGAAGCACCCGTTTTTGCACTGCTGGGATTCCCCTGAGGCTCCTCTCCATGGGAAACCCCACCTCTGGACTTCTGTGTTTTTGCGATGCTGCAGGGGAATCTCAGCAGCGGAATCCCAGCATCGCAAAAACGAGCGCTTCGCTGGCAACGGAGGTGGGGTTTTCCAGCAAAGGGAGCATCAGTGAAATCACAGCATTGCAAAAACACCGAAGTCCTTGAATCCCCACCTCCGGACCTCTGTGTTTTTGCGATGCTGCGATTTCACTGAGGCTCCCCTCACTGGGAAACCCCACCTCCGGACCTCCGCCCATTTTTGCGCTGCTGGATTCCCCTGCTGGGATTCCCCTGCAGCATCACAAAAGCATGGAAGTCTGGAGGTGGGGTTTCCCATGGAGGGGAGCCTCAGAGGAATCCCAGCAGCACAAAAATGGGTGCTTTGCTGGCAACGGAAGTCCGGAGGCAGGGCATCCCAGCAGCAGCAGTGGGTTTGTAAGGTGAAAATAGTTTGTAAGAAGAGGCAAGAAAATCTTAAACCCCGGGTTTGTATCTCGAAAAGTTTGTATGACGAGGCGTTTGTAAGACGAGGTATCACTGTACTTTTTTTAATAGTAAAATAGTTTTTGACTAGTACATCTTATATCTTGGGTCCTCAAACTTGGCAACTTTAAGACTAGTGGACTTCAACTCCCAGAATTCTCCAGCCAGCTAAGCTGGAGAATTCTGGGAATTGAAGTCCAAAAGTCTTAAAGTTGCCAAGTTTGAAGACCCCTGTCTTATATAATCAAATTATACATTCTTATATCCTGTCTATTTGATTTCTGTTATCATCACACACCCCTTATTCCTTTCTTTCTAATTTCATCATCCAGATAAATCTCAATTAATGTCTAATTAAGTCCATTATTAATATTCCTCAAACTATTTGTAAAATCTAAATCCTTCAGATCTTATAATCTTAATGCCAAAGCCTTAGTGCCTTCTTCCCTCTAGTAAAAATCTCAAACCCAGCCTTACATCTAACTTATCAATATAAAAATTATATACTTTATCAATTTAAAAAACAAATAAATGCAAACATTTAAATCCATCACATTATTATGCTCTTATTATATTTCATCAAGCCCCTCTTCATAAGTTGAAATTAAGCAACAAAAACAAATGCTTTGATTTGCAAATCTATAAACCCCATTTAACACACTAGTCCAAGTTAAACAAACCTTAGAAGTCGAAATTAAACCTACTTAAGTCACCTAAGTATATTTCAATTACTTATTTAATTATAAATCCAAATTCATAAATCTACTACTGCTAAATGGATCAATAAGTAACTAGTAAGGGAAAAAAAGCTCTTGTAAAATAATATTTTTATTGAGGGGGGTTTTCTATTGGTCCCTCCCACAAGGGGGCGGTGGCTGTTGCCTAGCAAAGAACCCTGAACACACAGAGGTGGGACTACCAGAGAACAAAGGCAGATCGGCTGATCTCTTCGTCTTTCTTCTCCTTTTTCTCCTCCTCCTTACTGGTCCGGCTGCGCTCACTCAGTAATAGCTTGGCCTGCTGCCAACGGGGTCACGTGGTCCAAGTTGTCCCCTTTGTATCTGCACCAACGGGCAGGTTGCTTCTTCATCTGCTGTTATGAGGTGAGTAAGTCCCTTGCTAAAGCATGTAGGTGCTTTGTGTGTTAAAAGAGTGTCTTTGCTTTGTGGGTGTGGATGAATCCCTCAGCCTGGGGCTTGACTTGGATAATTGCAGTGTGTTTTTTCAATAAATCCAGCGAATGGCTTGGCAGAGGGGGGAGGGAAAAAAACTGATTTGTTTGTGATTTTAATAACAAAGGATGGAAGGGACTGGTGAGACTGAGCCACTGCTTTCGCCTGCCTGTGTCTGTAATCCTCTCCTTGGATTCTTCTTTTGCAAGCTTTATTTGCGCAGCTTGGTAAAACTCATGTATTATATTGTCTATGTTTCTGAAAGTTTGCCAGCTTTTATTTGTTGAGTTGTATGTTTCCGGCTTGCTTGCTTTGCGTCACTCTTCTCCCAGCTTGCTTTAGATTTCAGGTATATATAAATAGAGTTAAATATGCTCTCACGTGGATAATAATTTTGGAAACCCTGTTATTTTGTAGTAAGACCTAGCAATTATGTTTTCCAAAGATGTTCATAAAGATGCATGTTAATGACAGGGTCTAGACTGGAAGGAGGATCATTTCATTTTAAGCATATTGAACAATTAACTATACAGTGTTCCCTCGATTTTCGCGGGTTCAAACTTCGTGAAAAGTCTATACCACGGTTTTTAAAAAATATTAATAAAAAAATACTTTGCGGTTTTTCCCCCTATATCTCGGTTTTCCCTGCCCGATGACGTCATATGTCATCACCAAACTTCGGTCCACCTTTAATAAATATTTTTTTTAATAAACTTTACTAAAGAAACATGGTGAGTAATAATCTAAATGGTTGCTAAGGGAATGGGAAATTGCAATTTAGGGGTTTAAAGTGTTAAGGGAAGGCTTGTGATACTGTTCATAGTCAAAAATAGTGTATTTACTTCCGCATCTCTACTTCACGGAAATTCAACTTTCGCGGGCGGTCTTGGAACGCATCCCCCGTGAAAATCGAGGGAACACTGTACACAAATCCTAATGCTAAGCATTTGCCTCCCAATCTTCCACCCCTCAGTGAGTAATGCTTGATTTTGGCTGTGGCATGAGGATCAGGACCACTACCACTGCTACTTCTCCTCTTCCTCTCTTTTCTTCCCCAAATTGTAGTTCTATTTACTTAACCTCTATTTACTTATCCATTAGAGAAAGGTTCTCTGATTTAGAGAATGCAAATTTTAAAAAAAATCCCTCTACTTTCTATTACTTTATTGGAAAGATTCATTTCTATTCCTGTTTGTTCATTCTGAATCTCTAATCACTGGAATGGATGATTTGATTCCTTATAATTTCTCCTGTGTTTGTAAAAGACAGTTAAATCAACCTTCTAGATTTCTAGGGTAATGGGGATGGTAAGAGAATGTCAATTTTGACATCACTGCTATTTTTTACCTCCATCTGCTCTTCCCAGTAACATGCTGTGCATCATATTGCCATTTTTACAAGGATGTGCAGTGTCCAAGTATGGTGGGAATTTCCTATCCTTTTCAAATGAAAAGGGGAATAAGATCTTTATTTATAATATCACTTTGTTGGTTTAATCTTTCAGAATTTATTGTCTAAGTCAGTGTTTCCCAACCTTGGGAACTTAAAGATATCTGGACTTCAACTCCCAGAATTCCCCAGCTAGCATTTGCTGGCTGGGGAATTCTGGGAGTTGAAGTCCAGTTATCTTCAAGTTGCCAAGGTTGGGAAACACTGGTCTAAGTAACCTGTGGTCCGTACTAACCCCTTTGTTTTTTTCTTCCTTTAAAGGAGGTAACATTGAAAGATTATGTCCACTATGGTGTACCCCAGGGAGGAGAAAATGGACAAGCTAAGCCAAGAAGAGATTATCTGCAACACTAAACTGGTGATGCAAGGGCTGGAGGCCCTTAAAAATGAGCATAACTCGATCTTGCACAGCCTACTGGAGACTATCAAGTGTCTGAAGAAGGATGAAGAAGCCAATCTAGTACACGAGAAAGCCAACCTGCTGCGCAAGTCAGTGGAGATGATTGAGCTGGGACTTGGAGAAGCTCAGGTGAGCTGCAGTTTGTACATGAATCAAAAAAAAAAGCAACCAAAATACAGACAATCAAATCTAAGGATTCATATACACTTAGAACAGGCGCGCATACTAAGTAAACACGGTTATGGGCATACCTTTTGTCCATGAAGTGCGGTACACTCAAACTAGCAGGCACAGATCACATTGGTAAATATTGTATTTTCCAAGTGCTGGTTTTTAGTTTTATGATTGTATGGATAGGATTGAAATTGAATTGGTGTACGGGTAGAATTGAAACCTGTGTATATAGTAATTGACATTTGATTATGATTGGAGAGGACTTCTTTGAATTTCTACTTTTTGCCCATCTGCCTAAGCACTGGCTTAATTTCTCTTTTGTTTGTTTGTTTGTTTGTTTGTTTGTTTGTTTGTTTGTTGGTTGGTTGGTTGGTTGGTTGGTTGGTTGGTTGGTTGGTTGGTTGGTTGGTTGATTGGGTTTGTATGCCGCCCCTCTCCGTAGACTCGGGGCAGCTAACAACAGTAACAAAAAACAGCATGTAAATCCAATACTAAAACAACTAAAAAACCCTTATTGTAAAACCAAACATACATCCATACAAACATACCATGCATGAATTGTAAAGGCCTAGGGGGAAAGAATATCTCAGTTCCCCTATGCCTGATGGCAGAGGTGGGTTTTAAGGAGCTTACTGGAGGCAAGGAGGGTGGGGGCAATTCTAATCTCCGGGGGGAGTTGGTTCCAGAGGGCCGGGGCCGCCATAGAGAAGGCTTTTCCCCTGGGCCCTGCCAAACGACATTGTTTTGTTGACGGGATCCGGAGAAGGCCCACTCTGTGGGACCTAACCGGTCGCTGGGATTTGTGTGGCAGAAGGCGGTCTCGTAGATAACTTTTGTTTTAGGAAAAATGGGATTAATTGTTCAGGACAGCAGATATATGCATATTTTCAAATTAAGGACCTCAGTATATCAGGGTTTTAGCCTTTGCAAATGTTGATGTCACACCTTTAGCCACCCATGTACAATGCAGGACTTGGAAAGCTGACATGAATGAGATGAAATATCCAATTATATTTGTTGTTCCCTTTTCTCCTTTCGAGCAACATTGTTCTTCTCTCTTTTCCCAAACACACACACACAAAAATGGAACAGGCATCTAAAATGGTTTATGTTACACGGCACTGATTTAGGGTCCAAACTTGCATTGTTTTGTAGTGCTTAAAACCAGCTCTTTGGTCAGTTCTACCCTTGGCTTGTTGCAAGACCATAAGGAATATGCTCACTAATTTTCTACAGGTCTTGGAATTCTGTTCAATGGTGTGTATGTTTTCTTGTTTTCTAAGATTCAGAAACATAGAAACATAGAAGACTGACAGCAGAAAAAGACCTCATGGTCCATCTAGTCTGCCCTTATACTATTTCCTGTATTTTATCTTACAATGGATATATGTTTATCCCAGGCATGTTTAAATTCAGTTACTGTGGATTTACCAACCACGTCTGCTGGAAGTTTGTTCCAAGGATCTACTACTCTTTCAGTAAAATAATATTTTCTCATGTTGCTTTTGATCTTTCCCCCAACTAACTTCAGAAGTTTGATAAAAAGAACCATTTCTCAAGACAGGCGTTTTTCCTTTTTTTATCTTGGACCAGGTCATGATGGCTTTGTCAAACCATCTGAATGCTGTGGAGTCCGAAAAGCAGAAATTGCGGGCCCAGGTGCGCAGGCTATGCCAGGAGAACCAGTGGCTTCGAGACGAACTAGCGAACACACAGCAGAAGTTGCAGCGCAGTGAACAAACTGTGGCACAGCTTGAAGAAGAAAAAAAACACTTGGAATTCATGAACCAGCTGAAGAAATATGACGAAGATGTATCCCCAACGGTGAGAATCTATAGGGTAGAGCAGTGATGGCGAACCTTTTTTTCCTCGGGTGCCAAAAGAGCATATGTGTGCACTATTTAGCATCTGTGAGTGCCAACACCCATAATACAATGCCTGGGGAGAGCGAAAACAGCTTTCCCAACCCCCAGAAACACACATGCACGTTGGAGCTCAGCTAGGGCAACAGCTTGTGTGCCAGTAGATATGGCTCTCCGTGCCACCTGTGGCACCCATGCCATAGGTTCGCCATCACTGGGTTAGAGCATCTGTGCTTACTGGAAGTTTCTGCATATAAAATAAGGTAGTAATAGCTACTACTATTACTACTAATAGTAGTAGTAGGTTTCACATTTACTCCTTTCAGTTTGTGTCTACTGGCTATAGCAGGCACAAGTCACCTATTTCTTGTAATTATTATCTTAAATTATCCTTCTACTCAGTGTTGGGCATAAAAACCTTGCAGTACTAATGCATAATGATGCATGTATGACTATATGTATGTTTGTTTGTATATTCTAACTATTAGATTTGTCATTATATATTGTTTTTATCATTGCTGTAAGCCGCCCTGAGTCTACGGAGAGGGGCGGCATACAAATCTAATAAATGATGATGATGATGATGATGATGATGATGATGATCTCTTTCTACCCCTTTCTGTTGGTGCATTTCTATACTAACACTTCAGGAAGAGAAGGAAGGTGATTCCACAAAGGATTCTTTGGATGACTTGTTTCCAAATGAGGAAGAGGATCAGGGACAAGGATGTAAGTTTCATTCTTTCACTCTTCTTAGGGCGAGACCAGACACAAATTCCTATTGGACTTGGCTTCCTCCAAATATTTCATCTGATTGAAAAATTTAGGATACAAAGGAGTGACAATTCTTACTTGTATGAGTAAACCATAATGTAGCATTGCATGCTGTGCTTCATTATTCGTTGATGTGATATGTATTTGCAGTGCCTCATCAACGCAGCAGCGCTGTAGCAGCTGCTCAGCAAGGTGGTTATGAGATCCCAGCACGCTTGCGTACACTACATAATCTGGTGATCCAGTATGCATCACAGGGACGCTACGAGGTGGCCGTGCCTCTTTGCAAGCAGGCCCTGGAGGACTTGGAGAAGACGTCAGGACACGATCACCCTGATGTGGCCACCATGCTCAACATCTTGGCCTTAGTATATAGGTGAGGAATAGAGAGGTAGAAAGTACTTGTTTCTGGTGGGGATGGAACAGAATTAAAAGGAGCATAAGGGAGGTCAATATAGTCAACCCTTACTGTGGCCACCTGTATTAATAATTATTATTATTATTATAATTTATTAGATTTGTATGCCGCCCCTCTCCGAAGACTCGGGGCGACTCACAACAATAATTCCTATTAAGACAGGATGTTATGCCTATGCAATGTAATCTCCCCATGTTTGTGTTATGTGTATATAAATTGTTATCCCTCTGTTTTTAAACAGCATCCGCATCTAACATTTTATTGCAGGGATCAAAATAAATATAAAGAAGCAGCTCACCTGTTAAATGATGCATTGTCTATTAGAGAGAAAACTCTTGGCAAAGATCACCCAGCAGTAAGTGGCTATTATTTCTTTCGCTTTGAGAAGGAGGATCCAAATATACAGAAACTGAAAAGTAATTGTGTCATTGCCTGATCAATGCAGCTAATCGACATTTTAGTAATTGATGATCGAAACGGTGTATCCAGAGGACACTAGGTTGTAGAAAGCTGCTTCTATACACACACACACACACACACGCACACGCACACACACACACGCACACACAAATAAAGCACAAGGAAGGGAATCTGATGAACCACTAATGGAGTATATATCCCTGTATGGGGCATTAATGAAGCAGCACAGCATTAAGAAAGAAAGGAGGACAAATGAAGAAATATCGAAGAAATATCATTGACTTTTCAGTGAGCTAGAGCCAGGGATGGACTGCTGAGGGTTCGCAGGGGTTCGGGAGAACCTCTAGCTAAGATTCTGTGCAGTCTGGAGAACCCCCAAATCCCACTCCTGGCTGGCCCCTCCCCTCTCAGGAGTCCCCACTTGGCCCATTTTGGATGCAGATAAGTGCAGGGCGGGTGCAGAGGCTCAGGGAGGGCGAAAAATGGGCCTATCGGAAGTTTGGGAAGGCCGGAAATGGGCCCATTTCAGGCCTCCAGAGGGCCCCTTGCGCCTGGGAGGCTTTTCCTTTGCCCTCGAGCAAAGCCTCCGGAGCCCAAGGAGGAGAAAAATGCCCCTCCTTCTGTGATGCAGGAGATCAATTAGGCCACACCCACTATGGTTACGCCCACCCAACAACACTTGGGTAAAGCAAACTGAATCTAAAATCTACCTGTCTACACCTTCGTTTCCTAAGCAGTAGGGCAACATTGGGAAAATAGCTTTGTAAGGAAATCCAAGTATGCAATTGTGGTAGTGACATTTGGCTCCAAATTTATATGTACAGTAATTGCTTTATTTTATATTTAAAATATCAGTACATATGTTGCTTTACAGATTGTTGGCAAAAGAAATATGTGGGGACATGATTGAAACATTTAAATATGTTAAAGGGTTAAATAAGGAGGGAAGTGTTTTTAATAGGAAAGTGAACACAAGAACAAGGGGACACAATCTGAAGTTAGTTGGGGGAAAGATCAAAAGCAACATGAGAAAATATTATTTCACTGAAAGAGTAGTAGATCCTTGGAACAAACTTCCAGCAGATGTGGTTTGTAAATCCACAGTAACTGGATTTACACATGCCTGGGATAAACATAGATCCATCCTAAGATAAAATACAGAAAATAGTATAAGGGCAGACTAGATGGACCATGAGGTCTTTTTCTGCCGTCAGTCTTCTATGTTTCTATGTGGTTGAATAGAACAATGTGATTTCTTGAAATCATATCCTGCTGAGAAATGGTGACACAATTAGGGTTCTGTTTCAGATATCCAGTTACTGTTACTATTAATGCTGCCAGCTATAACAAATTGGCTCTCTAGGGAGTATCACTTTTTATGCTCAGTATTAGTGTTTGGGGGAGGGGTGGGTTCTTCCTTATTTCTCATGCAGTTATTTCCACATCTCTCTGCAGGTTGCTGCAACCTTAAATAATCTAGCTGTTTTGTATGGCAAAAGAGGGAAATACAAGGAGGCAGAACCATTATGCAAGCGGGCACTGGAAATCCGGGAAAAGGTATCTTTCTTTCGGAAGCTTGAAGGAGGAAGATTTAGGCTGTGGGGCCACTCATCACTGAGACCAAACAACTTTCATTGCTTGTGATTCCTGTAATAGAAGCTTGTTTCAGAAAAGAAATATATTTTGAATGAAGTGTATCCATAATGAGGCTAACATGCATATAATATGAAGCTTTATGATACAAAATTCAAATTTGATATTAATTATTATTATTATTATTTATTAGATTTGTATGCCGCGCCTCTCTGAAGACGCGGGGCGGCTCACAACAGTAATAAAAAACAGTATAATAATGAAACTTCCAGCAGATGTGGTAGATAAATCCACAGTAACTGAATTTAAACATGCCTGGGATAAACATATATCCATCCTAAGATAAAATACAGAAAATAGTATAAGGGCAGACTAGATGGACCATGAGGTCTTTTTCTGCCATCAGACTTCTAGATGTTTCTATGTTTCTATGAAACAAATCTAATAATAAAATTACATAAAAAACCCAAAAAATTAAAAACCATACAACACATACATACCAAACATAAAATATAAGAAAGCCTGGGGGAGATGTCTTAGTTCCCCCATGCATGGCGATATAGGTGGGTCTTGAGTAACTTGTGAAAGACAAGGAGGGTGGGGGCCATTTTAATCTCTGGGGGGAGTTGATTCCAGAGGGCCGGGGCCACCACAGAGAAGGCTCTTCCCCTGGGGCCCACCAAACGACATTGTTTGGTCGGCGGGACCCAGAGAAGGCCAACTCTGTGGGACCTTATCATTCGCTGGGATTCGTGCGGTAAAAGGCAGTTCCGGAGGTATTCTGGTCCAATGCCATGAAGGGCTTTAAAGTTCATTACCAACACTTTGAATTGTGACCGGAAACCGATTGGCAGCCAGTGCAGGCCACAGAGTGTTGTAGAAACGTGGGCGAATCTAGGAAGCCCCACGTTAGCTCTCGCGGCTGCATTCTACATGATCTGAAGTTTCCGAACACTTTTCAAAGGTAGCCCCATGTAGAGAGCGTTGCAGTAATTGAACCTCGAAGTAATGGTATTTATGATGCAGTTTCCCTCGGGAAAGAAAAAGTTCCCAGAATTTTATAAATTATTCTTACCTGCTTTTATTTTCAGGTTCTAGGCAAAGATCACCCAGATGTGGCCAAACAATTAAATAACTTGGCTTTACTATGCCAGAATCAGGGCAAGTATGAAGAAGTAGAATATTACTATCGCCGAGCACTGGAGATCTACGAATCCCGCCTAGGGCCTGATGATCCAAACGTTGCTAAAACAAAGAATAATCTGGTGGGTCTATTTGTTGATGTGAGAACTATGGAGGCAAATGATTATCTGGGCTGACGGGTGACTGCCTATGGAATGTGGGTTGTTGTTTCTTTTGATACTTTTATAACAATATCCCTTGCACTCCGCCAGGCCTCCTGCTACCTGAAACAAGCCAAATACAAGGATGCTGAGACCCTGTACAAGGAAATTCTCACCCGTGCCCATGTGAAAGAATTCGGCACTGTTGATGGTATGTACATCAAAGAAGAAGGAAGCAACATGTGCAAAGAGACCAGGTCTTAGAAGGAGATTGAATCCCTTGAATGTTAATTGTGAAGGTTTCTCAAAACATTCCATAATTGCTAGGACAGGTGTGTGGAAAAGATAACTTCTTGGGAGAAAATTGGGACAAGTACATTATTCATCCATAAATGAACTATGATCAAGAGCCTGTTTTTTTCTTTGGACAGATTTTGATAAGTTAATGATACACAATCTTTAAAGATTTTGAAGTTTACACAGTCTAATCTCTTGTAGCTTTCTTATCAAGTTTTTGCTTATTTATTAATGAACAAGGGGAAAGGGAGCTGAAAGCCGATATATCAGAGGCGCCTGTGAAAATACCATTAGAATGCATACAGAGACCTTTCCCCCCTCTTCTTATCTTTTCTCTGCAGATGAACACAAGCCTATATGGATGCATGCAGAAGAAAGGGAGAAAATGAGCAAGGTGAGGATGAGAGCAGTCCTCTCACCAGGCATTGCAGATCTGTCCTAAACCATCAAGTGGCCAAAGGAACTCCTGAAAGATAATTGGGAATAATGTGAGATTAGAAAAAAACTAACTGAAAAGAGGGACACAATCTTATAGTGAAATGATATATAGTGTAGAGAGAGAGACAAAAACCCTCTCTCAAAACCCATAAGAGCCCTGGGTTATCAAGGTAAGCTGAATACGTACAAGACAGATAAAAATAATCACTTGCCTTCCTATTGTGTTTAGGTAAACTTCAGTGAAGGGCTCCCCATCGCCGGTACTCCTGGTGCGTTCCCGCTGACCAACGCGGGCATGCGTGCATTGGCATGAGATTCGGCTTCTGCACATGCGCAGGAAATCTCATGCGAGGGTGCTCATGCACATGAGATTTCACCGATTTTCGGTGAGTTCTTTGCTTCCACACATGCACAGAAGCAAAACCCACCAAAAATCGGCAAAATCTCACACGCATGAGCATCCTCACGCAAGATTTTGCTTTCTGCCCATGTGCAGAAGCCGAATCTTGTGCAGACTCGCGTGTACAGTAATCCCTCACTACTTCGCGGTTCATCTTTTGCGGATTCGCTACTTCACGGGTTTTCAAAGGGGGCTTAAATCCATTAAATCCACTGAAAATTTTAAATCCATTAAAAATTCATAAAATTCTTCTACAATGCTACTGTACTCTATTAAAGAAACGGGTAGGATATCACATGTAGTTCCAGCTGAGAAACATTATAGAATGACTGTTTAATGCAAAGGGTGGGTTTTAAAAGTCAAAATACTTGTTAAATACATTAAAAAATTATCTTTCCTCTACTTCACGGAAATTTGTTTTTCACGGGTGATCTTGGAATGCATCCCCCACGAAAAACGAGGGATCATTGTATACGTGTCGGGGTCACAGAGATACATGATCATCTCCATTTTTCCTACCGCGACGGCGTACCGGACCGTCCATGCGGCAGCTCAATACTGGTAACCTTGCTGTTAAGAGTCCCAATTTTAGTGGGACTGTAGAACTTCCTCTTCTAAATTGGGTCACATGTATGCCTTTTGTCAGTTTTAGTTGACATGTCAACTGCATCCCTTCCTGGGAAAACAACTAGCTCAGCAGTCAAATTGATCTATGAAAGACCTCTCCAAGATTGTACTGTATATTACCCTTGTGTCTGAAGCGTTGCACAGACTTGTCAGTTTATTTCCAAGTACAACATGAAATGTTGTACTTCTAGACTTTTATTGCTTCGGCCTAGGTTAGTGGGGAGAATGCTGCTTTCCCATCCTTCAAAAAATCGTCAATTGCTGAATTGTGTATTTGATGGCTAAATCTTTTTAGTACCTACTCTAGGTCTCTGGAATGTACTGCCTGATGAGTAGAAGGACCTATGATTTTTGCTTTTCTTTGAAAAATGTCTCGAAGCTATATTTTTTAAAAAAAACATGTAAAATGTACATTTTATTAATTAAATATAAGAGGGTCATAAAATAGAGTATAGATAATCAGCAAATAGGATGGTTTTTGAGAAGGTTGTACAAATTCATAGAGAATGTAACCATTAATAATAATAGATATAAATTAACTTCAGGATCGGGGCCAATAGGCCTCAGAATTGGCTTTTTGGTAAGCAAAAGTATAAAGATAGTATCTTCTTTCTCTTTTATGAAGGCATCAGGTTGTGGGAACTAAATACTGTTCATATACAAGCTTTCGATCTGAATGAAGATAATTTTTCCTGTTTTTTAAGGTTCTATGGTGTGAACTAGAAGCGTTTGTCCTATTCTTCCCATGCCTTGCATATTTTTTTTTTGTTGTAGTGGATTCCTTAGGACATACTGGAAAATGGACGATGGAGGGATTTCAGCAGGTTCTGGGCCACAGACATTTCAGAACCAGAATGCTAAAGTTTGCTGTTTTGAAGGGCCATCTTTAAACATCTCAGATTTAGAAAAGTTAATTATTAATGTTTCCCTACATTGGGAGGAGAGAGAGTTAAGTTGAAAAGTCTCTGCAAACTAGAGCTACAACAGATCCAAAGTCCTTGGCTTTGAACTTCTGCACCGCACTCTTTTGGAAAAATATGTACAATCTATGAAACATTACTAAGAATAGAATAGAAATTTGATAAACTTCCAGGACATTTTGGGCTAATGTACTGAATACATCATAGGAATTCTCAAGCAGGATAGTTCTATTCTCTGTTTTTGTCTTGCAAAATTGGATTTTTTGTTTTGTTTTTTCATCTAATCTAGTGATTGATAACTGCTTCCAGTAGAAGATAAAAATAGATATCTATTCCCTGGATTTTGGTACTTCTTAGTTTCCCAAATCATAGCTATCGCTGCTAAAAGGAATTAGCGCTGTTTATCTTATTGTTATCCATATGTCTTTATGCACAATGCTTTTCTGTCGAATAGGTGGTTTAAAAGGGATGAAAAGAAATACATATGAACCTGCATATATGTTACTAGTTAATATGTGTCAGCTGTTTTTAATTTTTGCCTAGCAGTGCATTGTTACTACTCATTGGTTACATTTGTTAACTTGGATATATATCCCATCTACTGACTTGGATACAAAAGCTGACTGTACTCATAAGTTTTGGAAATTAAGAACTCTTCATGAAAGACTATTAGTTTTGAATTGGTTTCCCCTGAATTTTGTGTAGAAAAAGATCTCTCCATTTCTGGCATGTGTGAGAATTTTCCTGATACCAAAACAAAAATGACCCCATTAAATCAGCAGCCTTCTAAGTTCAAGGGATTGGTTTGGACTCTTTTGTGTTGTGTGATGTTATACAGTTTTTGTTTTATACTAGCAAGCATCCATTTATCTTCTAATCATTTTAAGGTACTCTGGTACTTTTGCTTCTACCAAATGTTTATGTCATGTTTTTTAAACTCATGGATAAAGATGCCTGCAAGAGACATGAAATTGACACCTTCTTCCTGAATACAGCTAATGGGATTTGCAATTGTATGTCATCCAGAAAGCAAACTGAATAATTTGATAAGGGGAGGAAAAGGCAAGGCAGTTGTTATGAATCCAAAAGGTTTATAAACAGCAGACTCACCGATCATCAAAAGTGAATTTAGGTTCTCGTTTGTTGAAGCTTAATAAAATGCCAAATGAATCAATCTTTGGGAAGATGGTAACAGATGAAAAATATTTAGCAATTAGAGGAACAACTTCAGTTAATTTATGATTTTCATAAATTGCTAGAAAATATTTCTGAGAAATATTTAGGAAAACCTAGACAAATGCAAAATTTATTTATTTATTTATTTATTTATTACTTGGATTTGTATGCCGCCCCTCTCCGAAGATTCAGAGTTTAATATTCATCCATTTATCTATAATTGTGATGTGATGCAAATACTGAACTTTCCATCTAATAACTCTTAACAACTAAATTCTATCACTTTTTCTTAAATACAAATGAGCCAGAGCACTTCAGCATGACAATACAAAAGGTATTTCCAAGCAGTGGAAAAAATAGATTATTTGTTATTAAAATAATAGAATATTATTGTGTTTATTTAGTTGCCATTGTCTCAAATATCTTCTCCCTCTAGACTACCTGATTTTTTGTTTGTTTCATACTATTAAAGTGCATAAAAACCATTTTACTAGAGCATTGACGTCACATTTAAGCTATATAACCTAGTAATGTCATAAATATGATGCAATCCCAAACAACTAAAGTCCATCAAACATATGGAATTTACTTCCACATAAGTATGAAAAGATTGGATTTTTGTTCATTTCATTCCTTATAGGAAATTTGGGGATTGTAAAAATAGAATCAGAATAGCTACTGTAGCTATTCTTGATATGTCTAGATTAACCATATAGTCTTTCATTTGCTCTGGTCATACATAAAAAAAAGAATTTGGAGATAACTGTAATTATTACATTTATAATCTTGGAAGATTTTTGGCATTGTGATGCTACTGAGATGGAGAACAGAAATCAACTGAAGAGAAAAATTACATGTATTGCCAAAATATATGTTTTCTATATGGGTGTCAGCTCCTTGCCCTCTCTGTGCAGTGTTTTGACCTTGGGTTCCAAATTGGCAATGAATAAGGCTCAGTATTATTGATAATCATTATTCTTTTCCCTCAAATTTCTTTCCTTCCAATCGCTCCTGGAATTTTTTTTATAGCACATATCAAGCTGCAAATATATATTTTGGTGTCCTGTGAAGATATAGGCACTGATCTGTCTTTGTCACTATATTGCTTGGCCTACAGAGGAGTGGCTGAAAATCAAGTTACTTTATGGGGGAAAGACGTGACAACTTATTTAAATTGTGTACATAAAAATGTTAAAATGTTATATACAGTAATCCCTCGCTACTTCACGGTTCATCTTTCACAGATTCTTCATGGGTTTTCAAAGGGGGGTTAAATCCATTAAAAATTTTAAATCCATTAAAAATTCATAAAATTCTTGTACAGTACTACTGAATTCTATTAAAGAAACTGGTAGGATATCACATGTAGTTCCAGCTGAGAAACATTATAGAATGCCTGTTTAATGCAAAGGGTGGGTTTTAAAAGTCCAAATACTTGTTAAATACATTAAATACATTAAAAATACATTAAAAATTCCTCTGCTTCACGGAAATTTGTTTTTCATGGGTGGTCTTGGAACGCATCCCCAGCGAAAAACGAGGGATCACTGTATCATAAAAATAAAATATTTGATTCTGGATGAAAGCTGTTGCCTGTCCTGAAGACTCAGAAAGCAGCAAACTAAAACACATAGAAAGTTAATTGCAGGCTTTCAGTGAGAATAAAACATGACACAATAAAGGTAACATCCACTCTTCATTATTTTTTTTTCATCCCAGCAAATGGGAGGACATATTATCAACTACTTGGGTCCTGTTTCTGTTGGGCTTGAGGCTGGATTTAAAAATGGACTCTGACATGTAGGCTTCCTGGCAAAACCTGATTACATTTTCATAATACATGCATGTCATAGTACACATATAACTTCCCAAATCCATTCCCTAGCAACTCCATACAGGACATCCTGAACAACTGGGCAATAACTGTATTTCTAACCTATCTGCTCAATACATTTGACATTTCAGTGTTATTTTTAACAGACTTAGAACCATCCCATTATTAGGAAATCACCTGGCCTGAAGGGTATCATAGTTGTAAACTATGGAATTGATGACTGAATTGGAGTCATTTCAGAAAATGCTAAGGGTACAAAAACACTCTGATTCAGGTATAATTTCAGTGGAAAGTTGCGTGACAGGATTCTTATGCCCAGAGTTCACACTTCAAAAAACACTTGCTAAACACTTGTGTCTTTAGCCTATAATCCCATAAGTTTCTCAACCAACTGGATACGTCTCTGAGCATAAATGTTTTATATGCAGAAGCTAAGAGAACCATCTTTGGGTTCTACTAATCTACTAATTTAAGGGCGGGGAACTTTTGTTAGGCCGTATCTCTGCTCTCAAATGCGTTCCTATAATACATGAGCTTAATGATCAATAATTAATAATAATAATAACAACAACAACAACAACAATTTATTAGATTTGTATGCCGCCCTTCTCCGAAGACTCGGGACGGCATACAAATTCTTTGCCATACCTATTTTTAATTTTATATGTCTGTTTTCATAATTGGAACTTTGCTACAAATCACTATTTGTAGTATCTCATAGGAAATCTGGGCAGAATTTTATACCCTGCCATACTGACCTCTGAAGAATGGAGAATGCTTTCATATCATTTGGGCTTAAGATGCCTATGAACTTTTGCTGTGGAGCACTAAGTATGTCATGAAGATGTTCCTTATCTATTTGGTCAAGTCATAGGAGAATTAACTTGCAGATAACCTTTTTCTTCTGAAGCTCATCCTTGGGACATATTTATACTATCATGCTTGTCTGAGTATTAGCATGATCCTCAACCTGATTTCTTTCATCTGGGTTAGATCTCAATTCCCATAATTGCCACCTGTGCTGATTTTGGATCATGAAAGGTGAAGTTCAGCACAGCAGAGGGTTCTAGAAAAAGGAGAGACTTCTCCTTACAGTTGGAAAGTTAGAGGAGCCTGTATTTCTGCCAAGTGTTAAACAAGTGCATTTCTCCCATGCATGCAAACAGAAACAAACTTTCGCTCTTGACTCCCGATTGTTCTAAAAAATTCTTTCCCTCTTGCCAAATTCTCTTCCAGAGTAAACATGGAGAAAACATCCCCTATGCAGAGTATGGTGGCTGGTACAAGGCCTGCAAGGTCAGCAGGTAAGGCGTGGTATTTGCTTATGTTTCTAAAAAAAATTTATGTTATTCAAGTTATGGTTCTTGTAGAGGTTACTGAGTTTCACATTTGTTCACCAAAGAAATGTGGGCAAAGGGGACAAGAAACGTGAAGGTGGTGAAAAATATTTACAGGTTCCAGAGGATGGGAACGCTTTACTTCATTTGTCTGCAAATGACTGAAAGGGTTGGTGGGGAATGACAAAAGGTGCCCAGTAAAGCTGCTTTATAGAGCAGCCTTTGTCCTAACTCCCCTCCCTCCCCCTCCCCTTTCAGGTGCTGCCTGTCTGGTATATCCTCTTTGACGTGCATGCATGGGTTTAAATCAGTGGTTCCCAACCTTTTTTTGCCCATGCTCCACCTAAGCATCTCTAAAATCCTCGTGCCCCACCCGTGACATTTATTTATTCGATTTTTTATGCCGCCCTTCTTAGACTCAGGGCAGCTTACAACATGTTAGCAATAGCACTTTTGAACAGAGCCAGCCTAGAGAGCCCTCGTGGAGGCTTCTCCCTGCCTTTTTCCGACTCTGTTTCCTTCCAGGAGATTCCTAGAGAAGCCCCACGGAGGCTTCTCCCTGCCTTTTCATGTTACAGTTTTGAAGGCTCGGGTTTGTAAGTGGAAAATGGTTCTTTGAGAAGAGGCAAAAATATCTTGAACACCCGGTTCTTATCTAGAAAAGTTTGTAAGTAAAGGCGTTTGTAGGTAGAGGTACCACTGTAATTCTTAATTTTTGCAAACTTCAACCTCATATCTTGTTTCCACACAACAAAAGTGATTACCTGGGCAGCTATTCATGTGCAGGAGAAGATGCTGCTATTGTAATACCTTCACTACATATAAGCTCAAATGCCTTCTGTATTACATTCTCTCCTCAGTGAAAATAATATTATTGTAGGAACTGTATAGACTGGTATATTCATTCATCAAAGATAACTTGGGCTTTAGTGATCAAGTTACTCCAAAAGTAAAGAATGATTGTTAATTTCAATTTTGCCCTTTTTCCTGAATCCTCATCAGCCCTACAGTGAACACCACTCTGCGGAACCTGGGCGCGTTATACAGGCGTCAGGGCAAAATGGAGGCTGCGGAAACGTTAGAAGAGTGTGCGTTGCGTTCTAGGAGACAGGTAAGGCTAATAGAGACTCTGAAAAAGAATGCTGGCATTGTGCAAAGTGGAGAACAGGTGGTTTCCAAATAAAAGTTATTTTATTCTCAGTTTAATAGAAATTCCAGAGAAAATAAAAGTTGCATTTATATGTATAATCTTGCTCAAATGTGGAAATTAGCCCTAATTGTCATCACCTTTCAGAGCAGTTGAAAAACATATTTTTCCCATTTGGGACTTGGTGCCTGCTTTTCTTTATTGATATACTTTAGTGAATTAAAAAAATAATCTTATTGTTATTTTTAAATATATGTATATATATATTTATTGATTTTTATATCAAGAAAACATTCACACAACATAAAACAATGTGCTCAGTGTTCAATGTGCCCAAACACCAGACAAAATGTGGGCATATTTTCTATATATCACTTTAACTCAACATCAATATATCTTTTTACATATTATAAAGTACAGTGATACTTTGTCTTACGAACTTAATTGGTTCCGGGAGGAGGTTCATAGGAATCAATGGAAAACTGATTAATGCATGCAAGCCCAAAATTCACCACTTTTTCAAGCCGAAGCGCCTGGTTTTGCGCTGGTGGGATTTCTCTGAGACTCCCCTCCATGGGAAACCCCACCTCCGGACTTCCGCATTTTTGTGATGCTGCAATTTTGCTGAGACTTCCCTCGCTGGGAAACTCCACCTCCGGACTTCTGTTGCCAGCGAAGCGCCCATTTTTGCAATCCTGGGATTCCCCTCCTGGGATTCCCCTACAGCATCGCAAAATCGCAGAAGTCCGGAGGTGGCGTTTCCCATGGAGGGGAGCCTCAGGGGAATCCCAGGTTTGCAAAAATGGGCGCTTCGCTTGCAAAAGAAGTCCAGAGGCAGGGCATCCCAGCGGCGACGGGTTCATAAGGTAAAAAAAGTTCATAAGAAGAGGCAAAAAAATCACGAACTCCAGGTTCATATCTCGAAACATTCATATGACAAGGGGTTCATAAGACAAGGTATCACTGTAATTCTAATTTATTCTTTATAGCTTGGTCTCAAATTCTACTGACCACATATCCTCTTACCTTGTCCCATCATCCCATCAGTTCCCGCAACTCAGTTTCATTGGCTGAATTCATCCTCTTATCCATGATATCAAACTGAATATGATCCACCATGTACCGATACCAATTTTGTATTGTCCACTCTCACATCCTTCCAACCTAGGACTATTACCGCCTGAGCGCTTTCTATCACTGCTTCTTTTATTTCTCTAAATTCTCCCATCTCGTTCCTTCGAACTAGTACCGCTATTTCCTTTGTAATTGTCCAACGTATGTTTAACATCCTATTGGTGTCCTCTTGCGCTTCTTTCCAAAAGTTCTGCACTACCGGACATTCCCAAATCATATGCATAAATACCCTTTATCTTGACACCCATGCCAACAAGTATTCTTAACATTGTGCTGAAAGTATGCAAGCTGAGTGGATGTGTAATACCACTTATGCAATATTTTCCTTCTCATTTCCCTAACACTTGTATTCTTAAAAAAAAAAATCATATTGAATCCTGGATATTTTATTTTTTGTTTGTATTCTTGTGACACTACCAAAAGTCTTGTGGAAATCCAGGACGGAGGGAGGGAAAGAAGGTGGAAGGAAGGAAAGAAGGAAGGCTGAATAATTCAGATTTGAATGGTATCTTCAAAACATCTTGAAAGAGACTGAAATGCTGGTGAAATTGTAACTGTAAAATGCTATTAGAGATCTTCTAGATAATAACAGCGGTGGTGTGTGACCTTTTTCCTGGAAAGTTGTAACTGCTTTACTTAATAGCAGTTCTTCCCTTTAGTCAGCAAAAATCACATAGCATAGACAAAGTTGTCTACTCAATTATTATTATTATTGCATGCATGGATCTTTACATCCCCCCCCCCAAATTCCTGTGACAATATCTAGGTCCTCTTCGAACATGATGGATAAACATCATTACACTATTATTTGGCTGATCTGAAAGAAACCAGCTGGCAAAGATATAGTCTGCTAACTGGTGTACACTAACATTTAGAAAAGCCTTCTTTCTCTGTTTTCTATCCTTGTCTTCAAACTTTGAGCAATTTATTATAAAATGGAATAAAATGTAAAATAAGAATAGCATAAATAGCAAACTCTATTTTAAGAAAATATCTACATACTGAAATGTTTACAACAATTTCCACACCTTAAATTCATTTCTTAATAGATTAAATAGGCTTAGTATACCCAGATATGTACAAGTTTCATATACAGTGTTCCCTCGATTTCCACGGGGAATTTCGCCTGCGAAATTCGAATTTCTGCGAAGTAGAGATGCGGAAGTAAATACATCATTTTGGGCTATGGACAGTATCACAAGCCATCCCTTAACACTTTAAACATAGAAACATAGACCCCTAAATTACCATTTCCCATTCCCTTAACAACCATTTACTCACCATCATAGTTCCCTCTAAGCTGAGCAGTGAGCAATCGCTCACTTAAAAATCATCATCAACTCAGAGTTTTCCAAACCTGCCCAGAAACCGAGAGGGAAATTTTATTATTATTTCTGTGCCGCCCAGTCCCGAAGGGACTGTCGCTCAGACACTATACTTTTCCGCTCACCCCAAAAAAAATTTAGAGAGAACACTGCTCACCATTATTACTGCTACTCACCATTGAATAAGACACTTAGTGATCCTGATATTTATAAACATAATTATTTATTAACAATAATTATTTTTTTTGTTATTTATTTGCAAAAGTTATTAGTTTGGCGATGACATATGATGTCATCGGGTGGGAAAAACCATGGTATAGGAAAAAAACGTGAAGTATTTTTTTAATTAATATTTTTTGAAAAACCGTGGTACAGTGGTCCCTCGATTTTCGCGGGTTCGAACTTCGCGAAATGGCTATACCACGGTTTTTCAAAAATATTAATTAAAAAATACTTTGCGGTTTTTTCCCTATACCATGGTTTTTCCCGCCTGATGACATCATACGTCATCGCCAAACTTTCGTCCACCTTTAATAAATATTTTTTTTAATAAACTTTAAGGGAAGACTTGTGATACTGTTCATAGCCAAAAATAGTGTATTTACTTCCGCATCTCTACTTCGTGGAAATTCGACTTTCGCGGGCGGTCTTGGAACGTATCCCCCGCGAAAATCAAGGGAACACTGTATAGACTATTCGCGAAGTTCGAACCCGCAAAAATCGAGGGAACACTGTATAGCCAAAACCCACCACTTTTCTTTTTGCTTCCTTTTTTTTTCTACATGGGAGAAGACACATCAATTAAAATCATTAGCTGTTAAAGACTTGCAAAACAAGCTAGGATACAAATGTTTTCCAGTATCCCTTTTTTAGAAGCTATTCTTATTTCTCAGTTTTGGACATAACAATAAGTAATGACAACTGCAGCTTCTAGTAGATTTGCTAAGGCAAATGTTAAAACAAGATGAAAGCAGCTATAAACAAGTGCACATAATTTGGATGTACCTTAATCCTTCCTTGTTAAATCGGGTTTTAGCTCAGCAGCATTTCCTTAAAGAATAGTAGCCTTCCTTTTGCTGGAGACTATTCAATAATCCATGCTGACTAGAAAATAGACTGCAGCCTTGCTCTCTCTTTTTTCTTTTTCTTCTATTCAGTTAGATCTGATTTACAGAGACTGTCTGGACAAGTTTATTTATTTTATTTATTTATTTATTTATTTATTTATTGGATTTGTATGCCGCCCCTCTCCGTAGACTTGGGGGGGGCTAATAACAGTAATAAAAAGAGCATATAACAATCCAATATTAAAACAGTTAAAAACCCTTATTATAAAACCAAACATACATACAGACATACCATGCATAAAATTGTAAAGGCCTAGGGGGAAAGAGTATCTCAGTTCCCCCATGCCTGGCAGCAGAAGTGGGTTTTAAGAAGCTTACGAAAGGCAAGGAGGGTGGGGGCAATTCTAATCTCTGGGGGGAGTTGGTTCCAGAGGGCCGGGGCCGCCGAAGAGAAGGCTCTTCCCCTGGGTCCCGCCAAGCGACATTGTTTAGTTGACGGGACCCGGAGAAGACCCACTCTGTGGGACCTAACTGGTCGCTGGGATTCATGCGGCAGAAGGCAGTCCCTGAGATAATCTGGTCCGGTGCCATGAAGGGTTTTATAGGTCATAACCAACACTTTGAATTGTGACCAGAAACTGATCGGCAACCAATGCAGACTGCGGAGTGTTGGTGTAACATGGGCATATTTGGGAAAGCCCATGATTGCTCTCGCAGCTGCATTCTGCACGACCTGAAGTTTCTGAACCCTTTTTGAAGGTAGCCCCATGTAGAGAGCATTGCAGTAGTCGAGCCTCAAGGTGATGAGAGCATGAGTGACTGTGAGCAGCGACTCCCAGTCCAAATAGGGCCGCAACTGGTGCACCAGGCGAACCTGGGCAAACGCCCCCCTCGCCACAGCTGAAAGATGTTTCTCTAATGTGAGCTGTGGATCGAGGAGGACGCCCAAGTTGCGGACCCCCTCTGAGGGGGTCAATGATTTCCCCCCCCCCCCCAGGGTGATGGATGGACAGGTGGAATTGTCCCTGGGAGGCAAAACCCACAGCCACTCTGTCCCTAACAAAGTTTTTTAGAAGTGGTTGCCATTGCCTCCTCCCTCGCATTAAGAGAAAATGACTAGCCACAGTCACATCCAGCTGGTTTGACTTCTTTCCAAATTGGCTCTATTTGTTCTCCCTAAACTCTCAGAAAATCGGCTGTGTTTTCTTGTCAAAATTATCTCCAGTCTCAGATTGGCTCTCTTTGTTCTCCCTAAACTCTCAGAAAATCATTTTTGTTTCCTTGTCAAAATCATGCCCAGAGTATCATCGCTTTCTTCTTGGGTTTTTTTCCCTTGCAGGGTATTGATCCCATTAACCAGACTAAAGTGGTAGAAATTCTCAAAGAGGCCGATGGCTCTGAGAGGCGGAAGAGCCGAGACAGCCTGGGCAGCATCAAATATGAAAATGCCACTGATGGTAATGAGGAAGTGAGTATGGGCGTGGAATGGAATGGGGTAAGTACAAGTCCACCATCAAGAGCCACCTAATCCAGCCAAGAGAGACAGGGGGGGGCAGTAACTCCTTGAATTCTGTGCTTTCCCCTGGCATCTCAGGGAGCTGATAGCCTGTCGTGGCATGCCCACCTTCATTCATTCTTCTGCATGATCTCTGCCCATTCCTCTTATTGCCTCTATTAGGTAGAATCAGGAAAGGTCCTGCCTAGTTTCTCTGTGGCTTTTTCTCCCCCCCCCCCCCAATAATTCAGAAATGCTGAATATTAAGAAAATGATGATGACAATGAAAGAACAAAAAGCAACTAATTTTAAGCCCTTTGATCTTCTGTACTACGGTTTCATAATAGGGAATGGGGAGGGAAAGTGAAAGAAGTGATAGAGATCATTTTATTGATTGATTGATTGATTGATTGATTGGATTTGTATGCCATCCCTCTCCGCAGACTCGGGGCGGCTAACAACAATGGTAAAAACAACATGTAACAATCCAATTTAATAAAACAACTAAAAACCCTAATTATAAAAGCCAAACATACACACAAACATACCATGCCTAACTTGTAATGGCCTAGGGGAAGAAATATCTTAACTCCCCCATGCCTGGAGACAAAGGTGGGTCTTGAGTAGTTTGCGAAAGACAAGGAGGGTGGGGACCGTTCTAATCTCTGGGGGGAGTTGATTCCAGAGGGCCGGGGCCGCCACAAAGAAGGCTTTTCCTCTGGGCTTCGCCAAACGACATTTTTTGGTCGACGGGACCTGGAGAAGGCCAACTCTGTGGGACCTTATCGGCCACTGGGATTAATGTCTGAGGAAGTACTTCTAGTTTGGCTTGGATTACAGATAGGGTGATGCTTTAGGAAATTGGTACAGGGGTAGGTACAGCAGTGTTTGTAGATGTATGCACGGATGATTGAAGGATATTGAGAAGGGGTGGAATGAATGGGTCAAACTTCATTCTTTTTCAAAATAGCAAAAGGCTACCTGTATCTTATTCATGTACTCATTGATACGTAAGCTATACACATGGAGAAACACTTCTCTGCATTTGTCATAGGTAAACAGGCGCTAAGGTAGATGCATCACTCTCCTTTACCCTTCTATGCTGCCCTTTCTAGCGTGATTATTAGCTTCTTTCATTACACCGAAATGTTGCAAAACAGAGTAAGACTATTGAGCTGGCTCAGGATATATCACAAAATGTTTTCAGTCCTTGAAAAATCATTGTCTCACTTCCAGTGCCGTAACATTACACCCAGTTCGTTAAATGAGAAAGCCAGATTTTGATTGAAAAGAAACCCACCATCAATCTGTATAAAATTAGGTTTTTTTGATGAAAAACATAACTAAATTTGTTTACTACATTTCTCTGCCCCCCAAAGTCTGTTCAACCTTTCAAATTCAGAGGTGGATGTTTTGATTAACATTTTGGAACCAAAAACCAGATTTGAGAGGAAAGAGTAGGCATTTACCATATATTACCATCCTTATATGTTTTTTTCCTAGGGTTTATTCTAAAATTTTATTTATTTATTTATTGGATTTGTATGCCGCCCCTCTCCGCAGACTCGGGGCGGCTAACAACAATGATAAAAAACAACATGTAACAATCCAATTTAATAAAACAACTAAAAACCCTTATTATGAAAACCAAACATACACACAAACATACCATACATAACTTGTAATGGCCTAGGCCCTAGGGGAAGGAATATCTTAACTCCCCCATGCCTGGCGACAAAGGTGCGTCTTGAGTAATTTGCGAAAGACAAGGAGGGTGGGGGCTGTTGTAATCTCTGGGGGGAGTTGATTCCAGAGGGCTGGGGCCGCCACAGAGAAGGCTCTTCCCCTGGGGCCCGCCAAACGACATTGTTTGGTCGACGGGACCCGGAGAAGGCCAACTCTGTGGGACCTTATCGGCCGCTGGGATTTGTGCGGTAGAAGGCGGTTCCGGATGTATTCTGGCCCAATGCCATGTAGGGCTTTAAAGGTCATTACCAATAGATTGAGCAGCAAATAATTTGGTCTCAAAAATAATTTTGGGAGGGGGTGGGGCAATGGACCATTCATTGTTTCTGTGCTTTGGTCATACTAACAAGCAAACGCTTGATTGCTCCTTAACTTTTCACTTTCTACTCTACTGAACCCTTATCTGCATGTGCCTTTCCATTCCCCATCTATCATAAGCAAATTGCCATGACAGCCAATCAGCATCTAGGTGTTTTGCAGTCTTGATTGTGGATTGTACCTGGCAGAAACATATTTTAAAAACATGCTATAAAGAATACCTGAGCTTCCTAGAATTGGCAAAAACAGCAACATATGACATTCCAGATCCTAAAGACTTATCCTTTGCTTCATTTATGAAGAGCACTTTCCAATTAAATTAGACTAAAAATATATACAATATAGATTACCCAGCTGAATGAACCAGTTTTTGGTTTTCCCTTATTCTAAGATCTTTGAAAAACACTAAAATGCGAGTAGATATTATTTTCTTCTTTCAATTCATTTTTCTGATAAAAGTGTGAGGAAAAGGGTGGTTTCTAAATTTGGCAAATAAAATAAATAAGTAGGAAGTACATGACAATATCATATGTACTGGTGAGGCCATAGCAATTGGTAGTTCTCCTCAAACTGAAAAACCAGTATTTTATTTGCCCCAGGATACACAAAATATACAATTTACACATAATGCATAGGTAACAGTTTTGAACAACTATCTTCTTTAAAGGTTTATTTCTTGAACCTTTGATTGGTATCCCTTATCTGCTTTAATTAGTGTCATTTATCTTAGTTATTCTATGCTTGAGTAAAGAAGGATTATCTGCATCAATCTTATATAGTTTGCTTTTTTCAGGATTTAGGGTAGATATCATCCCCAGCAAAAAAGCAAGTACAGTAATTTCCTCTTTACTTCAATGCATGTAGTGTCCATGCTACATCTCATATTCTTGGCCACTTTATTTGTTGTAGAGGCTACAATCTTGTTCCAGGAATCCTAATTTCAAAGTTTCTTGTTTAGATTAAGCCTCACAGGATGATAAGGCAATGGATATGCTCAGTGAAGGGCTACCAAAATTTTTACTACCACACTGTGGGCGTGGCTTATGCAGGATGCCCTGCATTTTCTTTCAACATCTTTCAGTGCAAATTGGGTACTCTGGGGTGGAGCTCCATTTTCACTACCCCACAGCGTTCCCCCCCCCCCCCCCCAATCCGGGCAGCAGCCCATCCCTGGATATGCTAGAACATTCCATCAAATGAAAGGGTAGCAGCATCGTATGGGAGATATCTATGCTATATGATGGCCTGCAACATCTAAAATGATCATCTTATCCCTACAATGCACAAATATGAGTTTAAACTGTTCCCAGACTTTCCCAAGTCTTCAAGAGGAATTTAAAAAGTCACTTCTATGTAACTGCCATGTATCTGCTCCCAATCCAATTATTTTCAAGCCATGTTTAGAAAACCCATGTAGTTGTTTTTGAAAGAAAAAAACCCTATGTAGTTTCACAGAGATGAGAAAACTGCCCCAAATAAATCTTTCTCACTCTTTCCAATCACCCTAAAATGCATTTTCTGTAATCAGACTTTTACCTGGAATGGCAAAATGCTGTGAATCTATAGCACTGCCTCCAGTAAATTGAGTATTTCCCAGAATGTTCAGCACCAGCAAAAGTTATAGTGTGGTCACGAGTCAGCGTGGACAAATGGCTCTATCATTACCGCTCAGTACAGTTTTAATTATGCTGGTAGCAGTTCTTAAATCCTGACTTACCTTTCCCATAAACCCATGATATTTAAACTATAAAGACATTAATTTGAACCTCAGGTTATAGGTTTGAATTTAATCTTAATCTCTCCCTTCTTTGTCCTGGCTGTTCCCTGTACAATTAGATTTTCACTTATAAAGCTCTAATATTGGCATCCTATTCTCTTTTCCCAATTGGTCAAATTTCATTGATATTCTCAGATTTAAAAAGTCCCCAGCTGAAACTATTGAATCCTACCAATCCTTGCCTATACTTTCCAACAGTCTGAAGAAGATCTGTAAAATATTCTTAAATAGCTGAAATCTGGAACCAGGTATCATGACTTAAGTAAAACAATATAATAAAATAACAATTTAATATTATGCCATTTCATGTATCCAAATAGCTCCTCTTGCCCTATTTTGACAGTTTACCCATGAAAGATTCTATTATGCTTAACAAAGTTGCCATAGGCCAAGAAGCAAACCGCTATTTATGACCACCAATTTACCATCTCCAGCTTCATTTTGTTAATGAATAGTTATTGTTCCCCCTATTTTGCTTTGTTTGGGAGTAGGATGCTCTTATAGGAAGAAAAAAAGCTAATAATAATAATAATAATAATAATAATAATAATTTATTAGATTTGTATGCCGCCCCTCTCTGAAGACTCGGGGCAGCTCACAACAACGATAAAAACAATATTATACTGGCACAAATCTAATATTAAAAAAATCTAAAAACCCTATCATAATTAAAAACCAAACAGCACATACATACCAAACATAAATTATAATAAGCCTGGGGGAAAGGTGTCTCAAATCCCCCATGCCTGGCGGTATAGGTGGGTCTTAAGTAGTTTACGGAAGACAAAGAGGGTGGGAGCAGTTCTAATCTCCGGGGGGAGTTGATTCCAGAGGGCCGGGGCCGCCACAGAGAAGGCTCTTCCCCTGGGGCCCGCCAGACGACATTGTTTAGTTGACGGGACCCGGAGAAGGCCAACTCTGTGGGACTTTATCGGCCGCTGGGATTCGTGCGGTAGCAGACGGTTCCGGATGTACTCTGGACCTACAAAGTGGCACAATGTGTCTAGGAGAAAGGTTCTATTTGTGTTGCTAAAAATACCTTCCCATATAATAAGCAGAACATCAAAGAGGGAAAGAAAGAAATTCCTTGATCTTAGCCATTAAATCCATTAAACATTTATGTTAATAATCAGCTTTTCCTGTATTGCATTTTCCCAGTTTTTCATGTATGTTTGAATTAAAATTTTAGCAAATCGTAAATTCTCCAGATCTTGGATTGGAACTGCAGCACTGGGAAATAATTGTCTCCCAATAACTGCTCTGGAAGATGATTTTTATTTAGGAATTGTTCCAAGGAAAAATGTTAATTAACATTCTTCCCTTGTGCTATATATTCTTATTTGAATATGGGAAGCCACCCAACTCAAATTTCACTAGTATTTTAAGGTGACCTCAGTCTAGACTATTTTTGAGAACTAACTTAAGGCATACGCTACACATGCATCAAGACTATATAGGGCTCTTTCCGGCTGCTAGTGTGGAGAGGTTTTCCTTCCATTCCCCTGCATAATTTTCCCCCTCTTCCTGGCATTTGAAAGTTTAATTCTACCACTTTTGGTAGAATTTTTGTTATCTGAAGCAGCATCATGCTTTTTCAGGTATGCTTGTGTAGAGTAAGCCTGTGTTTCTTTTTCTTACTTGAGCACAATTTTTTTTTCTATGCCAAATTATCCATTTTAGTTGCTGAGATTGTGGAGGTGGATTCTTTTCTGAGAAATACATTTTATCCTTTTATTATTTGCCACTAATTTTCTTTCTTTTCTCTTCTACCTCTTCCACACCATATTAGATTGATTGAAGCAGTGGGACCATGGAATAAATGAAGGAGCCTTTCCTTACATCAGTGTTTCCCAACCTTGGCAACTTGGAGATATTTGGACTTCAACTTCCAGAATCCCCCAGCCAGCGAACGCTGGCTGGGGAATTCTGGGAGTTGAAGTCCAAATATCTCCAAGTTGCCAAGGTTGGGAAACACTGCCTTACACGGCCATGCTGGGCATTGGACCTTGTAATTAAATAGATCTAATCCTTACCCAAAATTGTGCTGGTCAAATAGTGGTGCTTCTACCCAAAAGCATGACCAAACAAAGTTTGTGTTTTGAAATTTTTCAAAGAATTTTTCACATTAGCTAAAGGGATTTGTAAATCCTCTGTTAAGAACTTCCCTACGGCTTTCCACCCTCCATAATTCTGTGGCCTCCTTATCTATACTGTTACATATAGCTCTATTCCTTCGCTGTCACCCTTCAGGATACTATGCATCCTCACCGTGGCCTTGTTCATTGTGTCTTTCTCCTCTCTGTGCACTAGGCTTAAATGCCTGCTGAGACTTCTCCCCCCTCCCTTCCAACACAATCATCTGGATGCTTGTGCAGCTTCTTTCGACTTTTTCTTCCAAACCATTCCCCTCCTTCCACTGTTCCTGCTTTCCTCGTCAAGGACTCCACACCCGTCCCAAACCAACCTTCCACCCAAAGCGAGCACCAAGGAACAGAGCAGAAGAATACGCAACTGGCTGCACATCGCTCTACTACAAGCATCAATCAGCAAGAGAACAGGAAGAAAGTCTACGAGGTGGTGGCCTCTTCCCCACTTCCTGGCCAGAACCGGACTTTTCCAGGATTCCCTGTGGCTTCCTTTGTTCTCTTTCCTGTACATTAACCAGGGGAGAAGAGGTTGATGTTTGAGAGTGACCTTGTTTCCTACTCTGCGGACACTACGTACACATTTGCCCATCTTCCTATAACCTGCCTTCCCATTTTGCTGCTCTCGTTTGAACAAATATGCCCCTTCCTGATCTTTCCCGCTGCTTCCCTTTTCTTCCTCTTGCTTCCATGGCTCAAAGTACAGAATTAAGAGATAGAAACAAACACCCTAATATCTCCCACCCCCTCCCATCTTTAAATTGTAGATAAGGAAAAATGGGCTGAATAAATCGTGCTCTTAACTGATAGCAAAATGGTTTGAATGCCGACTGCGCCTGGTTTCTACCTTAAGCAGTATTTAAGAAAGATACAGAAATAGTTCATCTGTATTCTCTAGTATCTGAGGCCCTTTAGGTTCAGGATGTAAAAGGATTAGAGACAAAAGCTTGAGCTGTGCCTTCCCTCTAAATCTTGCTTTCACAGAAATGAAAATAGGATAAACAAAGGCTTCCAAATGGAAAGACAGCATCAGCAGAAAGGGCATTCAGAGAGCTAACATTAAGTCTTCCACTGATTGATCCCAGTCTGCACTTGCTTTGCCTGTTACACTTCAGAATGCTAGCCTTTCACAAGAAAATGTTTCTCTAATATTACAACCTTGGGGATATTTTTTCTCCCACGGTTCCTTTCTCATAGAAGGAATAGTAATTGCTAAAAAAAGGTGGCCAGGCCGCCACTTTTTCCTTACTGTTCTGCCCACAGAGCAAGAGGGATGGGATAGTTGATGGAGTTTCGTCTCCAAATGTATTCTCGTTAATGTAAATTTTTAGCAATTTAGCATTGCATGTGTGGTCCCAGCCAAATGCCACAAAGCAAGCACATGTCATAGAAGATTGGTGTGTTAAATGGTAATGTAGCTGCTGCTTATTTAGAAGCATGTCAAGCGAGCAGAAAAGGAAGTAGGAATTTGCACGTGAGAATGATGAAGCAAGGAGTCTTGCATGGTTGAACAAGAAGCAGAGACAATAGAAGGCAGAAGTTTTAAAGTTGGAATAATAGGTTGGCCCACTGAGATTGAGCTCTGGAGGGATTTTACAGACAAAGAAAGGGTCTAGTAGAAATGGATTTTCAGTAGACAGTGCCTTCCTGTTTGTTTTCTCACAAATAAATCAACTACATTTAATTCTGTTTCCTCCCAGATGTATGGGATTCCCACCCTGGTAGAAGTTGTCTTTGGATGAGCATGCTGCCATAGAGTGAGCTAAGACAGGGTTCTGGGCATGGGGAGGAAAGGGCCTGTTCCTTCAGGAATTAGGCTATAATATTTTATACAGATTCCAAAATACAAACAGGATGCATTGACCTGAAATTTTTGAGAAAGGGAGAAAAAAACCCCTGATGATATTCTAATCAGAACAAAGTAGTGGCATGTTCTATTTAGCAAAATAGGAAGATAACCATTTTAGAGATCTGGGGATATATTGAAAGAAGCCTTCTCTTTCACCCAGAGAAAAGTGGATGTTAAGATTTTTAGGTTATGAATCTAGTTTCTAAGAGTTTATTTGTTTACACTGGTGTGTGTGTGTGTGTGGAGAGTGTTTCTGGGGGATAGCCTGATGCTTTAATCCAACTCCAAGGCAAGCTTATGTCACGGAAGACTTTTTTTCAGCCTATCCACCGATCATACTGTAGTTTTAGGCTGTGTGCATGTGACTGGGGAGGGGGTTAATATAGGTTAATATCTTTGTGAATACAGCTAAGTTTAGCTAAGTTTACAAATTTAGGCTAGGCATTAGATAGACAGCTTTTTGAAGCTGTGACTGCTGGAAAATGGAACTGAATAATAAAAATATGGCATGATGATTTTGTGTGGCTTTTTGAAGTGCCCATGCCTGCCTCCTACTGGAGGAGCAACAAACCAGACCATTCATTCAACCCAGGAGAGTTGCACCCAGGTGGAGTTTTGCCAGAGGGCAATTTGAAACATTTGTTATGCAACTCCTTTGGGAAGTTTTGTGGAGCTATGATAAAACTTTTGCTTTTGGCTATGACCTTCAAGAAAGAATGCTCAAGTATACATGAATCAGGGCAGTTTCTTTCTTACCGTATGGCTGAGGTGGGCGATATTTGTGATCTGTTACTAAAAATCCCTACTTTCATTGGCTGTTATGACTCTGCCTTGCCCAAAAAGGTGGGGTGTCTGATGATCCAATGAAGAAAGCCTCAGGAGGTGAACCCACATGCTGTTCTTGCATCTTCCTCATAAAATGCGATCAGCTCTCATTCCTGTTCAATTTTCTGTGTTCCAATGGCCTATTTGTAGTGATGGGCAAACCCAACGGTGTTCGGGTTCGGCAAGTTCGGACGAACTTTACGCAAAATTCGGCCAAACCCGAACGGGGAATCCATCCCACAAAGACATTCCGGGGGGAGAGCTTTGACGTCACCAGCAGGTTGCTAAGGACGCCAAGGTGATCACTTCCTGGATTCCATGGAATCCAGGAAGTGATCACCTTGGCATCCTTAGCAACCTGCCGGTGACGTCAAAGCTCCGAATGCTGAACACGTCCCCGAACTTTGCCCGAAGTTTGAACAAATTTCAGGTTCAGGTTTGGCATACCGAACCCTGCAAAATTCGGTACGGACCTGAATTGTGTGGGTTCAGTTTGCCCATCACTACCTATTTGCAAGTCTTTTTACCACATTGTCTAGGAGGGGCTGAAATTCTGTGTTCTACTCTCTACTTTTGAGACCTACCTGGTACTTTCCTTGTCACTGTGAACTCATTTACTTCCGATTAAAGGCAGAAGAAGGACCTGAACCTTTGCTTCCTTGTGCCTCTTTTCCATTTGCTGTCTTTGTTTTTTTGTTTTTTTTAAACCAATTGATTTTCATCAAACACAAATATTTACATTACTATACACTACAAATCATCTGGGTGTTTTCCTTTTTTGTTCACTAGAAGATCAGAAAACAGTGTGCATGTGTGTTTGCATTTAAAACAGGAATGCTTTGTATGACAATGGTGCAGAGTGATGAACCTACCTTAAAGGAGAGTCATTACTTACATAGAGTAGCTTAGAATTTTATAACTCTCCAAACTGAAACACAGAAGATTTTAAAAGATGTGTTTTTTGAAAGCTGTATCTGTGAAAGATGTTTTTAGGGTCTGAGATTCTAGTCTTGTATGAGAAAATGCTGCTAAAAGCCCTTCAAGAGGCAATAACAAAAATCACACCCCCTTTTCTACATATCCATTTTGCCTTCCTAAAGTCCAGATATGTTGGACTATGATTTCCCAGATACTTAGGTAATCTGTGATTCTGCTTGCAATAGCTTGTGGAAGTTTACATCCAATACATTTGGAGGGTTTCAGAACCAGGAGTTGACTATATTGTATCCCCAAACTTCTTGTTCTACTTCTTCCCGCAGCAAGCCAAATCCTAGCAATAGTGCACGTTTATTTTCTCCTAGCTGTGTTAATTAAAATACATTTATAATTGGGAAATTACTGTAATTACTGTACACCTAACTTTTATAATTAAGAGATTTGTACGTAAAAGACAGATACTATCTTGCAAAATGTCTTAATCCCTTCTAAAATGTAAACTGCAGTTTTCTATAAATGTGAGATGTGTAACAGTCAAGTTAAACACAAGTGGTGGAAGACTACAGCAAGTAGATGAATTTTTACACTTCGTTATAATTGTTATTAAGATGGGAAAATAAGTGGAGAAATTTTAAGACATGTAAATACATTTAGAAGAGCAGTAGATAGTGTGCAGCCTGTTTCAAGGAATGAAGGTTTGCTGAAAGGTGCAAAAGCAATTGTGTACAACAGTGTGCTTCTGCCCACTTCATTATGGGGAGGTGAGTTAGGTATGTTAGGAGAAACCTGTGAGTTGACTATAGTAGAAACAGCTGTAAGAGATGTCACCTGTAAAACCAGAAAAACTTCAGTCAATAAATGTGAAGGGAAGTGGATTCCCTTTCTCAACAGTGAGTAATCAGTATGAAAATAGTATGTTGAGATGCTTCAGTGCTTCATGTGGAGAATGAGTACAGAATTACAAATCAAATATAGGAAGGATGTGGGCCAAACAAAGGGATGGTCCAAGGAATTAGTGATTGTATGGAGTGTTCTATCGGGCTCTCTGGTAGACTCCTCCCAAAAATTCACAGGTACAAATTTCAGACACACACACGTTTGAAAATTCAAAACAATGTTCTTTATAATGAAAATTCCCTTAACCTAAGCCCTCTTTTGGTATAGCAAAGAGCACTGGTCTCCAAACAAACTGGTAATTTGTAAAGTCCCTTATCAGTTCTGTGATACTTAGCTTGCAGCTGTGAGGCAACTCACAGTCCTTCTTCTTTCACAAAGTGAAACACACTTTGCTCTGGTTTAGTTTCAAAGCGGGGGGAAATCAGCATACAAAAGGTCAAAGTCAGTAAAGCAGTCACAAGATCAGATAATCCTCCACAATGGCCAAACCCACAGGCTGCTATTTATAGCAGCCTCACTAATTACCACAGCCCCACCCAACCACAGGTGGCCTCATTTTCTTTGATAACAATCTCTCAGTTGTTATTGCCTATGCATCGCTCTCTGCATGCGTGGCTTTATCATTAACTCTTGCTCTGAATCCAAGGAGGAGCTAGATAATGGATCTCCTTCTGAGCTGTCTGCCACACTCTCCTCCTCCCTGTCACTCATGTCTTCTTGGTCAGAGGAGCCTTCAGCAGCAGATTCCACCGGGGGCAAAACAGGCCTGCAGCATGTGGATGTCTCCCCCACATCCACAGTCCTTGGGGCAGGAGCTGGGCCAGAGCTAACCACAACATGGAGTTAATTTTTTTAAGCGCCACCAAGCTTCAGAATGATTTTTGAGATCCTAAAAAAAAGAGATGAGAATTTTAGTGAATAAAAGATAGTGCAGGAATTGTTATTTATTTGATGGAAGCAAGCATAGAACAGTATGGAAAAGCATAGTGGATACTGGTTATATAAACAAATTTGAATTGTTTCATTTTCTAATTTTTCCTTTCCCATCCTATTGCTTACTCCTTTTCTGCAATCTACACAACATTGCTTACTCTAAAAGGAATAGTGCAATTGGTTTGTATGGTATATATGTATGCATAGATTTATTTATTAAATGGTAACTATAGCAGACACGAGTAGAACTAATATAACTGTGTTAAGGTTGGTTGTAGGAGTCTGATCAAATAAATTTCAAGCAACCACCTAGTTGTATGAGAAATTTTAAGCATTTACCTAGTGGCATCTAGCAAAGAGAGGAATTTGTCAAACATTTGCAGTCACTTAACTGAGCTTTTCTTTGCTGTGGTTTCTTCATGGAGTGTACTATTATAATCACTATCATATTTTGCAATATTAATTGTAGTAACACATCTGAAGAATGCAAAGTTGGAAGGTTGTCCTTGAATTACAGGTAGTCCTTGACTTATAATAGTTCATTTAGTGATCAAAGTTACAACATCAAAAACTGAAAAAAGTGATTTACAACCATTTTTCACAGGTGTAGCATCCTTTGTAGCATCCCCATGATCTTGTGATCAACATTCAGATGCTTGGCCACTGATTCATACCTATGACCTTTGCTGTGTCCCAAGATCATGTGATCACTTTTTACAACCTTTTGACAAGCAAAGTCAATGGGGAAACCAGATTCATTTAACAACCGGATTACTAACTTAACAACTGCAATGATTCACTTAAATGTGGCAAGAACAGTTGTAAAATGTTGCCCCCAAGAACAGGGGGGAAATTCACTTAACAAATTCTCACTTAACAACAAAAATTGTGAGCACAATTGTGGTCATAGGTTGAGGACTACCTGTATTTTGTGCAAACCGACCACTTTTAATTAACCAGTGTGTTTTAGAACTGATCTACATTGTTTAGGACTATAATAGCTATACAGCAATAGGTTGCCTTTACATCCATGATGACTTTAGAGTTGCTAAGTTGCTAAGAATATGATTCAAAAACACATTTGTATTTTTATCAAGCAATACACATCACTACTTAGGGTCCCCTATGTAATCTTGGTAAGATGATTAATGTTGGGAACAAGCTGACAAGATCAAAACCCAGATGCTGTTTTCCATGGCTACTTTCTTCACAATCCTATCTCAAAACAAGTAGCTTCCCTGCGAAAGCTGCACCTAGGTTAATTTTATTAGAGTGGGCAAGGCTTCAGGAGTCTCCTAATTCTGAATAAAGCATTTGTCCCATGCAGTAAAGCCACTCGCTTTTTCCTTGAGAGTCCTACTTGCCAAAATGATTGTATCTAGGTATGTACAAACTGTATTGTCATTCTGATATTAAGAACACCGTCTATTTCAAATGCGGAGTATAAAAATCAATCCAAATAAAAGGGAATCCTAATGTTTATTTATTTATTTATTTTATTTATTGGACTTGTATGCCACCCCTCTCCATGGACGCGGCTCACAACATATAGCGAAACACAACAGTACAGTTATCCACTTAATATACTAAAAAGTTATTAAAATTCTAACTTTAAAAACATTCATTTTCATTCATTCAGCAATCACACTAACAACGTTTGTTGGACAGGGGAAGGTCTAATGTCCCCAGGCCTGGTGGCAAAGATGTCTTTTTAAAGTTTTGCGGAAGGCAAGGAGGGTGGTGGCAGTGCGAATCTCCAGGGGGGAGCTGATTCCAGAGGGCTGGGGCCGCCACAGAGAAGGCTCTTCCCCTAGGTCCCACCAGCTGACATTGTTTGGTCGACAGGACCCTAAGGAGACTAACTCTGTGGGACCTTTTTGTCATGCAACAAATGTCTCCTGTAGCCTTTCATTATCTGGTCTATTCATTTAGTCTTTCTGTAATTATGTAACATGGGCTTGGCAAGGTTTTCGGTACTAGTTTGCCTCCTTCCTAGAACAGAGAGAAACTGGCCCTAGGTCACCCAGCTCTCTTTGCACCTAAGACAAAACTAGAATTCATATTCTCCTGGTACCTTAACTACTGTACAAAACTGGTGCTCAATACCTGTATCCGTACGGCAGCAAAAAGAAAAAAAAATCCATAGCAGGTAAAAAGGTAAAGATACCATTAAAAAAAACACCTGGATTCAGGCTCTGATTCATAAGAAACAGGGCTCATATGAACACATTGTTGTGTTTTAATTATTTTCTTGGCATCTTTTTTCTTACTCCACAATGCTCCTTTGCATTCCAAACAATGGAGAACATTTACAAAACAGTATTGTCATACTAGAGTCATTAAAAGCTAAACAGTACTAAGGTTATGTCCTATAAGACTACATCTCTAGAACATGGGTGCCAAACTCTATTGCATCACATGACACAAAACATGTATCATGTTTTTTGTCTTTGTGGAGCCAGCTTGGGCATGGCTCGGAGGTGATGCATCCAGCCCTCGGGCCACCAGTGTGATACCCCTGTTGTAGAACATTTTCCTATATATTATATAATGCCTATTACTATCCACATTAATTCAACAGAAAAAGCCAATATTTTTAGAAGAAAGGGGTTTTCACAACTTCTTTTTGTTTCACACTTCACACATATGGGATATAAAAATACCAAACATTTTTAAGAGATGCATAGTTGATGTGAAATACTGAATCTGCTAAAAAATGTGGATATTTCTTTGTACAATTTACATAGCCGCCCATTGCTCATGGCTCTGGGTTGCATACAAAAAATATTTGAATTCTTCCAGTGCATTAAAATATTGAGGAATAAAGACTTTCTCTAACCCATGCAGCTTAGTTATGATTAATTATACTTCGTTATGCTTCAACAAAGTATCAGCACTTAGCCAGGAAGAGTTATTTTGTATAGAATGCATTTGGTAGCATATAAAATGGTTGGAATATCTGTAAAGGTCTTTTTTCCATGTAAACGCCTCTCCGAGCACAAACTGTAATTCGGCACAACTGATATTTTATTAAGTGGCATCTGCTGCAAAAGCTCAAGTAATGCGGTGCCTCTTTAAATGAAACACAGATGAAATAGATCACACTCAGTTCGTGAATCCCCTGGCCAGGTTTATACACTGCTAAACCTTGGTTGACTGAATAAACCATAGCCTGGGACTGGGTTCACACAGATGTATGTAGAGCCTAGTCAATCTCATCTCTCTTTAAGAACTTCAGATTTAAATGGGTAAACTGCAGAGATTAGTTTAAGCCTATTCACAGCTGCTGCTGTTGCTATTGTAATTCCAACAGGATCCAATATGAGCTAGGCAACTAAGATCCATTAGTGCAGGGGTAGGCAAAGTTGGCTCTTCTATGACTTGTGGACTTCAACTCCCAGAATTCCTGTGCCAATCATGCCTACCCCTGCATTAGTGTATATTCCACCCAGAATAGCAGTCATTTGTAATTTGGTGTTTTCCCTCCGTTCTGGAATATTGGAATGAAAGAGTGGTATCAAATTGGAAAGATTCAAGTATTCTGGGCAATAATTACCATATGAGAGCCAGTCTGGTCTAATGATTAAAGCACTAGGATAGAAAGCGACAAACTCAGTTCTACTCAGAGGTGAATGCTAAGGTGGAAGGTGTGCTCGTCCCCGTGGCTCTGAGTGCTAGCGGAATCCAGTGCAATTCTGCTACTGCACCTGGGCAGGTAGCAGAATTGCATGCGGAGACGCAGGTGCGCCCGTGTTTTAGTGCGTTTTTTTGCTTCCGCACAGGTGCAGGAGCAGAATTGCACTGGACTCCACTAGCACTCAGAGCCACAGGGGCGAGCACACGTCATGATTCCACTTTAGCAGCCCACCACTGGTTCTACTCCTGCCTTAGGCATGAAAACCACCTGGTTGACTTTGGACCAGTGTTTTTCAGCCCAATTCACCTCATTTCACAGAGTTGTTGCGGGGAAAAGGGTAGTAGTATTAGTGTATGTTTTACCACCTTGAGTTACTTATAAACTTAGCAAAGGTGGCATTTAAAAAAAAACCACCTTAAATAATAGATTATTATGATCCCCCATTATCCCCATATAAGGCTAGCTAAGTCCAAATGGTTTTTATATTGAAATTGTTCCCAGCTGCTTACAAGTATTAACTCTTGCATTGTATACTGCTAAGCACACACTGATCACAGGGAATTGCTGTCCTTTGGGATGTTGTACTACAACTCTCAGCATTCCTTATGCTTGAATCACACCATAGTATTTATTTATTTATTTATTTATTTATTGGATTTATATGCCGCCCCTCTCCGAAGACTCGGGGCGGCTAACAGCAATCATAAAACAGCGTACAATAATAATCCAATACTAAAAACGATTAAAAACCCTTTAATATAAAAAACCAAACATACCATGCATAAAATTGTAAAGGCCTAGGGGGAAAGGGAATCTTAATTCCCCCATGCCTGGTGGCAGAGGTGGGTTTTAAGTAGCTTATGAAAGGCAAGGAGGGTGGGGGCAATTCTAATCTCTGGGGGGAGTTGGTTCCAGAGGGCAGGGGCTGCCACAGAGAAGGCTCTTCCCCTGGGTCCCGCCAAGCGGCATCGTTGACAGGACCTGGAGAAGACCCACACAGTGGGACCTAACTGGTCGCTGGGATTCGTGCAGCAGAAGGCGGTCCCTGAGATGACAGGGACATGAGTTCTAGAATCTAAAAACTCAAACAAGATTATGTGAAACCCATGATTTCTTACCATAATCTATGATATAGCATAATTCTCCAAAGTTTCAGCTAATGACTCTGAAGTTGTGTTTTTCCAGCACTGAGAACAGAGTTTCAAAAGGTAATTATAAAAGAATAGTGGCCTGAGTCTATCTCCAGCCCCATAGCCTTATGTGTAATTAAGGGGACACCAAGAACAAGACTGATGTGGCATATTTACTTTTTTAAATTCAAGAGAGAAACCTGTTTTAGAAGCATTTTGCTTTCCCTGGAATTATGGAAGGGGATAGTCATACAGAAGAATTTCTTCATTCTGAACAGAGATTTTTATTTTGAGAAGTCTTACTATTTTCACTGGAAAATGTGGTGCAATAGTGGAATTAAAGAAGTTCTCACAACACAGAAGTGGACTGTCTTATGAGGCTGATGTGTACACCACATTTTTAAAATAATGTGTCCTTTGTATTTGAATTTTCACAAAATATGTCTGCCACAGTATCTAGCTAAAAAAAACCTAGAAAGCAAATGTGCTCTCCTTCTCTCCTATCCTGTCTTCCATCTTCTTCTTATCAAACAGTTTATATTTTGTTCCTGTCTGGAGTGAACTGATGCACACTGTGATTTTTTTTTTTACTGTCCTGGAAAAAAGTACCTATATGTGCTCAGAGGTATTCTTGGAAATAAAGTTGAAGCTGAAAACCCATGTTTTGCATCTTTTAACTCATAGAAACATAGAAACATAGAAGTCTGACGGCAGAAAAAGACCTCATGGTCCATCTAGTCTATTTGCTGCTCACTCTTGTAAGGTGTAAGGAATCTTTTGGGAAAGAATAGAAACTTTATCTTCTCTTAGTTGGAAATCTTAATTACTAGGTCTAAAAATCTAGAATACTTCCTGTCTTTTCCACTACAAGATTTATATCAGACTTTTATGAAATCACAGAGAAAATCTCAACCAAAATATAGAAAAGTAATATAAAATATTGTATAGGATGCAGAAAAGTAATATAAAGTGAAAACTGTGTTGGAACTGACAAAATCTAGTCTTCTCATCCTATTTCTTAACATTCCTGTTATCTAATGCTAAGAAAGATTTGGGGCATAAGCTCTTGATGGTGTTCCTTAGCAACTAATGTTGCCCAATGATCGATCACAATATACAACATAATGCAGTGTTATTCTCTGGTAAATCTCTTTGAAAACCACTTAAGACAGCTTATTGTTTTTGCATGAAATGTTGAAATACCTTTTGTGTCAACCATTAAATGCCAGCAAGACAAACTAATAATTGAAAGAGATAAATAACTTGGAGCACACAATAACTTTCTAGATTGTTTTTCGTTTTTAAATTAGATTCTCACAGTAGTAGTTGTGACTAATGAGAAGACTACAGAGACCTAGTCCCAAAAATGCTTTTTCAGGAGGCAACTGGCCTATTTTTTTCTTTTTTTCTTTGAAGACCTTTTGTTTCTTATCCAAGCCAACAGCCTGCACCTGTCTTCAACAGTGAAGCAGAAAATTTTCTGCAACCAACAAGACTCCACACCCATTTGCACTATTCATGTCACCCTGAGGGGACAGATAAACCTCCAAGTGGCCTCAATGACTCTCTAAAAGAAGGCAAATGACCAGCTGTCTGCAAGGACTATAAATCTTTTCATTCCCCACCATCCAGTCAGACCTGAAGAAGCTCCTTGGATGAGAAGTGAAATAGCTTCAAAGAAAAAATCCCAATTGCCTCCTGAATAAGCAACTTTGGGACAACTATGATCTGGATGACTGAGAATCTCCACAGACTTACAGAGACCTAGATTACACATGTTTGGTTTGTTAAATCTTGCTGGCTGTAGCATCTCACTAGGAATCTGGGCGCTTGAAAATCATATTTCTAGAAAGATACAAATTTTATCTCACATACCGTAGCAGTACAGATAGCCTTAAATTTTTGTGACCTGGTTTTTACTTTCAGAAAACACTCACATAACACATACATACATACATACATACATACATACATACATACATACATACATACATACATACATAAACATAAATTTCTTTACTAACCCTAACCCCCAGGATATATTTATATTAATAAAACCCTATAAACACATCACTTCCCTACAGAGGTGGGAAGGAAGGTCTCTTTACCAGTATTATGTGGTATGCAAATCGGAAAACCACATCATCCATCCAGTAGAGTCAAGGGAGAAAATCTGTAGCTATCTGGAGTTATTGGAAGAAATCACTTTTTTTTAAAAAAAAGTATTATCCTCAAAAGGAAGAAAACAACTAGATTAGATTAGATTAGATTCTTTGGATTTATATGCAACCCCTCTCCGTAGACTCGGGGTGGCTCACAACAATGGTAAAAAACAATACATAGTAACAAATCTAATATTTAGCAATCTAAATTACAGTTTTAGGTTAAAAAAATCCAAAAGAAACCCCAATACTGTATATAAAAAACAAGCATACAGTCGAATCATACACAGAAACTACATGGGCAAGGGGGAGATGGGTTTTAAGGAGTTTCCGAAAGGCAAGGAGGGTGGGGGCAATCCTAATCTCTGGGGGGAGCTGGTTCCAGAGGGCCGGAGCCACCACAGAGAAGGCTCTTCCCCTGGGTCCCTCCAGACATTGTTTAGTCGACAGGACCCAGAGAAGGCCCACTCTGTGGGACCTAAGCGGTCGCTGGGATTTATGCAGCAGAAGGCGGTCCCAGAGATATTCTGGTCCGATGCCATGAAGGGCATCGGACCAGCATAAAGAAAAAAGCAGGAGGAAAATAGAATTGCACGCATTCTCCATTGGTTTTAAGTGAAGGGATTTTTTATGGGTAAGCATTCGAACTGCATTTCCTACTTAAGCACATGGTATAATCATGCTTTACAGTGTATAAACTAATTTAGAGTTTACTAAAAACTGAGGTATATATCTATTTGTTTAATAGGATTGTTCCTTTTTTAAAAAGGCAAAACTATCAGTATATTGCTATTACTGCCGTCTAACTTGGTATTCTATATTCCGGAATACGAAGCCTTCATCCACCCTCTCTTGTCATATTTTTATCTTCCTTTACAGGACGGTACTGGCGCTCTTCAACGCACTGGGTCGCTAGGAAAGATTCGAGATGTGCTAAGAAGAAGCAGTGAAATTCTGGTTAAGAAACTTCAAGGGAATGGCCCATTGGAACCACGTAGTACTAAGTAGGAGGCACTTCTTGGGCTCATATATATCTGCTGCCTATCAAACCTGCCCCTTTGCTTACCATAGACTGCTATAATCTTTACTTGGCAATAAGAACAATTTTAGTTTCTACTTAATGTATTTGTGTCACACATAATGTAACAATTCTAGATGTCCTATATCAGTGATGGCGAACCTTTATTTCCTTGGGTGCCGAAAGTGTGCTTGTGTGCACTATCGCACGTTCCCACGCCCATAATTCAATGCCCCCCATGTGCCATGTCCCCTGTGCATGCGTGCACACACGATTCCCCCTTCGTTTCCCAACATTCAGTGGGTCCAGTAAGTCCATTTCTCTCCCTCCCCAGGTTTTCAGAAGCTTTCTTGGACCCTGGGGAGGGTGAAAATGCCCTCCCCCACCCCCTGGAGGCCCTCTGGAGGAAGAAAACATCCTCCCAGAGCCTCTGCGTGAGTCAAAAATCAGCTGGCTGGCGCACACGTGTGTGCTGGAGCTCAGCTAGGGCAACAGCTCACGTGCCATCAGATATGACTCCGCGTGCCACCTGTGGCACACATGCCATAGGTTTGCCATCACGGGCCTATATCGTAATAGATGACAGGCTGATTACAGTGCTTTAACTTTTATGCTGTACTAGAATGTTTTAGGTTTATTAAGCAAAGGCACATTTCTGGGGCTTCACAATGTCTCCTTGCTTAAAGACATGACATGATGAGACTATGAACCACATAGGTCCAATGTTTTGTTTTGTTTTAATGGCGATACCATTCTATAGAAAATGGCATCACCATTCTTGGTTCCCATTTGCACTTGTTTAAGATACCTTTCCCAATCTTACTATTCTTTAGATGGATTAAATTACAATACTTCCCCCATCATGATTATCCCAGAATGTCTCTTGAGAAGATAATAGCTTTTAAATCACCATATATTCATTCATCTCAACTATTAATAAAGATACAATTCCAAATTTTTATAGATACAATAAAGAAATAAATTTTCAGCTTTAGACACGTAATCTTGAATATTCTATTTTGTTTTATTCCCTTTTACCAAATAGAAGTTTTGCTTATTTAATATTAATCTGGATCAAAGCAAAAGTTAATCTGGAGACAGCACAGTAAAAATAGATTTCTTTCTCCCTTATTAGCATGAAACGAGCTGTTTCGTTGAACTACCTGCATAAATCCAGTGAGGATACTTTCCAGGTAAGAGCATCATTTGCCTTATTTCCTAAATAATAACAATGAATTATTTTTGCATTATTGTCCTGCTAACTCCAGAGTGAGAAGGAACAAGGAAGAAAAGGGATATAAAAGGGAGATGTATTCAGTTAAGGGCTGGATGTGGTTTTTAGTTGTGAACATTTCTTCGTATTTCATTTCTTCATATAATTTGTTTTGATGCTCCCCTTTTCCAGATACAATTACAAAATGAGTGAATTTGTGGACAGATTTCCAAGTGATTTGTTTCTGAGATGATAACCATAGTAACTTGAAAAACTGCCATCCTCTTGCTCAAAAGAGTTGTTGTACTCTGGATTATGCAAGGATATGGCATAACGCTAGAGGAATACGTAAAATAAAATATAGGGAATGAAGTATGCAGGCGTTAAAAAAGGAAAGAGGAGAAAGGAACTTGTCTCAAAAATTCATCTCTTTTGTCCAGATCTTTTCAAATCCTTGGTTTATTGCAACATGGTTCACATGGCATTACTCTTGAAGAACATTCAGAAATGTTGCTTCATGGATATTAAATCCCTGTTTCTTTCCAGTGCAATTCAGGTTGTCGATCATCATTTTTAAAGCCCTGATACAAGGCCAAATTATTTGCAAGACCATCTCCCACTATAGTAGCTGAGCTGTAGGTCCTTTCCCTCAAATGGTGCCAAGTAGGGGGATTGAGGCAATGTGCCTTCTCTGTAGCCATCCTTGTCTTTTGGAACACCCTCTCCTGAGATCTAATGGACCACCCCTACTCCCCCAACTTTCTAAAAAATCCTTAAAGACGGGCTGTTCGCCAAATGCATGAGGCTGGACCCAAGAAACATGCCTTGTGGATATGTGAAAATGCACTGTAGTTGGCGACACTGGGAGGTTTTAGGTTGTTTCACACACATCCTACCATTTTTAAAAATTGTTTTTATTGTTGACAACCACCTAGGATTATATTGTATAAAGTGGGCAATGATTTAGGATTCTGAAGCAAGGATTTTTTTTCCTTTACCATTTTTGCAAAATACAGGATTGACATCTAACATACTATTCTGGATATAAATTTGAGCATCCGCTAGATCATTTTAAATGCACACTGGGAGACAGTCTTGTGCAGATTGGCAGATTCTAATTCATAAACATTTTGTTTTTCAGGCTTCTCAACAACTTCGAGCTGATAGTAGAGGCTTAAGTGTAAGCAGTGTGGATCTTTCCTCTCGCACCTCTAACTGAATCTACCCTGTTGCCGTCTCAGATATTACCTGCTTTTCTTATTGTTTGGATATTTCAGTTGCAATCTCTTCACAAGTTACCATTTTCTTATGTTGATGAGTAGCTATGTGTTGATAGAGCACCCTGGATGGTACTAACTAATGTGGAGCCACTGCCAGACGAGATAAAGAAGCTCTCTTCAGTAATTTGTCGTGGACTTTGCACCCTGGCTGAAAGCACTTTCCAAGTTGCATGTTGATGATTGCACCGAATGTGCTCCAAGAGCTCTTACATGGAGTACTGGCTCTCTGAAGTGCAAAGATATAGCTCTCCCTTAGGCAGAGCTACATTTCCACTACGCACTACTGCTGGGAGAAGTACATTTCCAGCTGGATTCTCATGCCTGACTTATTCCTTCAGTGCCTACTTCTAGGCTTGACTTTGATAGGATTTAGTTGAATTTATGTTGGCACTCTAACAACCCTTATCTTCATCCTGCAGCCTTTTATGATGAATACCTTTCCAAATCAGAATAGTTTGCTCCTGAATTTCTGAAGCAGGCAGGAAATTGGCTAGTTCAGTTTTGTGGGAAATTACTTTGGGTAAAGGATAAAGTCGAAGTATGAAGAAGGCACGTAGATTCTACAGAGGTTAAGTATATGTTCACTCTCCTTTCTACAAGCCTGTCTGCATCTTGACTCATTAGTTGTGTCTGTCTTCAAATGAACAATGGTAGTACAAAAGCAATGGACATACGTGACCCTCGATTCACTTCTGATTATTGTTGTTTTAATTTAATAAAATGATCACAAGAAACAGTTCATTTCATTTGTCTTGGAATTCTAACTTCACTGAATAACAGCTATGGTGATAGAACAAGAGAAAGAACAGTACAAAGCACACCAAAACTCTCATAATTGTAGCAGAGAAAAGTGAGGGCACTTTTCCATTTTTTAAAAGGAGAAGAGCAAGAATAAACATTGTTTAAGCACTGTTGAATACAAGTGCCAGTCACCCTCTCAGCACAAGCCATCTCATAGGGTAGTGGGGAAAGCAAAACACCCAAGAACAAACACTGATTTAAAAATTTGAACTTACTGAATGTGCAGGAAACAAAACAAATACTGAAATAATGTAAATAAAAGTATGAATAAATTCTTGGTAATGAAAAAGCATGTCAATTTCTACAAAAAAAATCAAAGTTGTAAGGTACCCTGAATCTGCAGAGAAGGGCAGCATAGAAATCCAACCAAACAACAAACCAAACCAAACAAACAAACAAACAAATAAAGTAATAAATTGAAAATTGATAAAAGTTGAAATCCAATAACTGAAACATTATATTTAAAAAAGGGCAGCTTGATTTTGGCTGCTCAAGGGCCAGCCATTTGAACTAATGTAATCAGAGCCAAAATGTAAAAATCATCAAATGATTCAAAATGTAATTGTTTGCAGAAGCAGAAGAAATAATAGTCATACACTCAGTTAGTACAAGAAGATTGCACAAACTAATAAATGACATAACTTGCCAAAATGATTCACCATTTAAAATTATAAAATATAAAAATTATCTGCTAATATGAATAATTGGGAAGGCAGAGTTGAAAAACTTGTCCAAAATGAGCAGATTAAAATACTGTGGCACTTCTAAATACAAACTGATTAAATATTGGTATATAACACCAGATTTAATTGTTGAAAAGAAGGTGGTGTGTATAAATGTATCAATAGCAGGGAATAGTAGACGACTAAGAATTGGACAAGATCACAAAACATCAAGATCACAAAGCATCTGGAAATCCAAGTTGAAAGTCAGTGACATAAATGATACTAGTAGTTATTGGTTAATTTGATATGGATGCCATATCAAAACAATTTGGACAGTATTAGAAAATCTGCATTGACAAATTTTCCATCTGTCAATTACAAAAGGCCATACTGCTGAGATCCGCACATATACCAAGTCAATATATTACAGCATCTTAATTTCTTAGGAAGAACTTAATGCATGCATATGAAGGCTAACACTAAGAACATGGAGCCGGGGTGGCGCAGCAGGTAGAGTGCTGTACTGCAAGCCACTGAAGCTGACTGTAGATCTGTAGGTGAATGGTTCAAATCTCATCACCGGCTCAAGGTTGACTCAGCCTTCCATCCTTCAGAGGTGGGTAAAATGAGGACCCGGATTGTGGGGGCAATAGGCTGGCTCTGTTAAAAAGTGCTGTTGCTAACATGTTGTAAGCCGCCCTGAGTCTAATGAATAAATAAATAAACAAACATACAACTGTGATTTCACATTGTTGAATATATAAAAATAATCTCACGCTGGCTAAAGCTAGTCATAAAAGTGTAAATGGCTAGTAGATAGCAGCAATGAGTTAGGCCCACAGGGGTAGGCAAAGTTGGCTCTTTTATGACATGTGGACTTCAACTCCCAGAATTCCTGAGCTAGAATGATTGGCTTAGGAAATTTTGGGAGTTGAAGTCCACAAGTGATATTAGAGCCAACTTTGGGTTTTTTCTTTATGCCATCTAGCAGTTAACTGAATTCTTGCAATCCAGACATACCAATAATCCCAAAGGTGCTTTTTTCAAGATGCAATTGGATTGACTTTGAAGACATTGGGCTACTCATCCAAGATGCTTCTTCAGCTGGGAGCTAAATGAGAAGCAAAACGTTTTCAAAGAAAAACCAGAAACTCTAGTTGCCTCCTGAAAAAAACACCTTTGGGACAGCCATGACCTGGATGACTGAGAATCTCCATAGACAATCCAGACTTAGGTGGTTAACCACTTTTAAAATGTGGTTGTGCTTCATTGTGAGTATTATGAGATGGCTCACGTAAATTACAGTCATGGTTTCTCCCAGACCTTTGGGCCTTGCCTACTGCCAAAGAGTACTGCCATATGCAGTTAACAGTATTAATACATACAGGTCTTGCTTTGAAGTATTTAAAGTCCCTACAACCAAATAAAAATGAGGTTAGGCATTACATCTAATTGTTTTAACAATTAGATACCAATCAGGTGTATATAATGAATTTTTATCGAGTTACAATAAAATCTGGAAAGAATCAAAAGCTAAGCAGTTATTAATGTTTTTGTAAGATAGAGGTGAAGTTTTGGTGGCTAAAGTAGTATGCTTGTTTTGAAGTACCGAAAAGCACCCTCTGGGAATTATACCAATTATCCTTTAAAAAAAAGCATAGTACTCTTTTTTCCCCCTTAACTTTATAATTTAGATTCTATGCGAACTTGAAAACACTGTTCTGTAATCCAAATACATATAGAACAAGGGTCTCCAACGTTGGCAACTTTTAGGAGTTGTGGACTTCAACTCCCAGAATTCGCTGGCTGAGGAATTCTGGGAGTTGAAGTCCACAAGTTTTAAAAGTCGGAAGGTTGGAGACCCCTGATCCAGAACAACTCTGAGTTCCAGTTAATTCCTTAAATTCTTCGGCGGTGTTGATTCAAGACAATTAAAACGGCTGCCCTTCCGAGTCGACTGGGCCCTGCACCTGGGAGGCTTCGATCGGAACCACGACTAGCTCCCAACACTACCATCGACCGAAACAAACGGCGGAAGGCCCGAACTTCCATCCACCCGGGCATGACGTCATCCCTTTCCGAGCCTCTTTCTGCTTGGTCTTCCGCCCCTTCCCCTCCCCCCAACCTCCACCCCCGCCTCAGCAGGCAGAATCCATTCCGGGTCGGAAAAAGGTACCGGAAGTGCCAGGTAACCCTCTTTTCTTCCTCCTTTCTGAAGCCCACCCCCCCGCAATAGACCCCGTCCCCTCTCCCCTTTAGCGCTGGGCGCGCGCTCCCACTGTGGGCGGAGCCAGGGCGGGGCCTGATGTCAAGTTCACCTCCCTCAGGAGCGGTCGTCCCGGGTTGGATTCCCTCAGCGACCGACTTAATGGGTGCCCGTCCCCTCCCCGGGCGCTTTTTGTTTAATTTTTAAGAGTGACAGGCTTTTTCTGCGTCGGTGTCTCGCCGTGCCCGCGCCTGGCTCTGCCCTCCTGAGGAGGAATTCGACCGTTGCTTCGCCAAGTTTGCCCCTCCTTTGCCCCGAGATTAAAGGTGCCGTCGTGCCTCTTGTCGTTCCAGTCTCGCTTTTACCCGGAACGGTCCAGTCGCCTTAGTCAAGGAGCTGCGGCTTCAAAGGAAAGCTTACCGACAGACAAAATTCACCCAAGCGCAGCTCCCCCCACCCCCCGGTCATTCAACCTGCTAGCCCCCTTTACCTGTTGAAACTGCCTGTTTACACGGGAGGTAGCCGGTTAGAAGGAAAAAAGGTACTTTTTAAAAAATCTTGTACGGTGTCGCCGTAGGTATTCCCAGAATCAGTGTTCAATGGATAGAATAGGATAGAATAGAATTCTTTTCTTTATTGGCCAAATGTGATTGGACACACAGATGCTCTCAGTGTAAATAAAAGAAAAAGATACATTTCATATACAAGAAAGATAGAAACATAGAAGATTGACGGCAGAAAAAGACCTCATGGTCCATCTAGTCTGCCCTTATATTATTTCCTGTATTTTATCTTGGATGGATATATCTTTATCCCAAGCATGATTCAGTTACTGTGGATTTACCAACCACCTCTGCTGGAAGTTTGTTCCAAGCATCTACTATTCTTCCAGTAAAATAATATTTTCTCACCTTGCTTCTGATCTTTCCCCCAACTAACTTCAGATTGTGCCCCCTTTAAATGTTTCGATCATGTCCCCCCTTTTCTTTCTGTCCTCCAGACCAGCGTTTCCCAACCGGTGTGCCGCGGCACAGTAGTGTGCCGCGAGACACGGTCAGGTGTGCCGCAGGAAGCTCCAGGTGGGCGGGGCACTGCCAGTGCCGGACCGCCAGTGCCTCCAACCTGGAGCTCCCACTGCAACTGTCCCCCGGCTACTGCCCGATGCAGCTGTTTCCAGCTGGGCCCCAAAGAAGGAAGGCGGGAAAAAGGAGGCAGGGGCGGGGAGGTCCGGCAGTAGGAGTAAAGGGAGCCGCGGCAGCCCCTGCCTCCCCACGGTGCCTCTGGCCAAACGCGCCCCTGGCTTCTCTGCCCTGCCTCATTGCCCGTCCGATCCGCCCACTCTCCTCCTCCTCCTCCGCCGCCGCCTCCTGTATTGGGGCGTGATCCGCCCCCTCTCCTTCGCTGATCCGCCCCCTCTCCTTCGCTGCCGGAGAGAGAATGGAGGGCGCCGTTGTCTTCGCCTCCGCCCGCCGGCTCCCCTCGCCCTCCCAGACGTCCCCAGCGCCTGGCCGCGCGCCGCCTCCCGTTAGCCCGGCCGACCTTTCCCTGCTGCCGTTTTCATGGCGCTCGCTCGCTTCTACGGTCAGCAAAGCCATCTGCCCAGGAAAGCGCCGCGCCGCGCTTGCTGGCCAGAAAAGCGAGCGATCCGGGAGTCCGGGACTGTGTGGCTTTGCGCCATGAAGAGAAAACGGCAGCAGGGAAAGGTCAGCCGGGCTAACGGGAGGCGGCGCGTGGCCGGGCGCTGGGAACGTCTGGGAGGGCGAGGAGGCTGATGGCTGCTGTTGCCTCTTAGCTGCAGAGCCGGCGGGCGGAGGCGAAGACAACGGCGCCCTCCATTCTCTCTCCAGCTCTCTCTCTCTCTTTCTTTTTCTCTCTGTTGCCGGCATGGTGAACGAGAGAGAAAGAGAGAGAGAGAAAAAGGAGGGGAGAGAGAATGAGAGAAAGAGAGAAAGAGAAAGAGAGGGAAAGAAAGCAAGAGAGAGAAAGAGGGGGGAAGGAGGGAGAGGGAAAGACATGGAGGGAGGGAAGGAGGGAGAGAGAAAGAGCAAAAAAGAGGAAGAAAGAAAGAGGGATGGAGAGAGAGAAAGAAGGGAAGGAAGAGAGAGAAAGAGGGAGGGAGAAATAGAGTGAAATGGAGGAAGAGATTTTTTTTTGTCCAAACTTTTCTTTAGCCCCGCCCCCCGCCCCCCCTTCAGTGTTCCCCAGAATTTTGAAAATATGAATAATGTGCCGCGGCTCAAAAAAGGTTGGGAAACACTGCTCCAGACTATACAGATTGAGTTCATTAAGTCTTTCCTGATAGGTTTTATGCTTAAGACCTTCCACCATTTTTGTAGCGCGTCTTTGGACCTGTTCAATTTTATCAAATATAAGAAAATATATGAAACATCAATCAATATCCATAAAGGAGTCTCCGTTCCTGCTGTTTGAGATTTCGACTCAACCTCTTGCTTGAAATAGAATCTAGGTTTCATAGATCATTAAAAATGTGGCTACAAAAAAAAAGAACAGAATGGTAGAAAGTTTGAAGCTCAGTTATAGCATTTTCCTATGTCGTACCCCTCTGATCTAAAGTGTAGGAGGAAATGCCAGGAAGTTGAATGAAAGCAGGCCCACCTGCAGTAACCTCTAAGGGACGTATAAAAAAGAACTGTAAAAAGGTATATTGACAGTTGGTGATAGTTAGAATTAAAAATATTTGTGAATTTTTAATTTTATAATAAACAATTCATAGGTACATTTTTAATTATAATTATATATAGTATTTATTATACCCTGCATGTGCCTTGCTTTTATTAATAAAAATAACAAAATATTATTTTTATTATATTAGCTGTCCAGAGTCTTAAGGGAGTGGGTGGCCTACAAATGGAAGTAAATAAATAAGTAAATAAATAAATATACAGAAAGAACCATATATAACAATGATGCCTATTTCACTGTTAGAATTTTTGAAGGTCTTCCCAATTCTCCAAAACTTTTGTTCCTATAAAAATATTTTTAAACAATTCATCTGGAAATTATCTTAAATAATTAACAACAAAAAGTTTATTCTTAAGTCAGTTGGATAGGAATTACAAAATAAAATGAAATAGGACATTTTAAAAAAGATTCTTCAAACATATTCGCTAAAGTTGAGCCTAAAAACATTTGTTTGACATGAATTAGCAATAAACTTTTTCCCAAAGGAAGTAAACAGCAGGAGAGTAGCAATTGTATATGTGTTGTAATGTGGTTTAAAATAACGTACAATATTTTGTACTCAGGGTGAGTAAATACAACTTCAGAATCAAATGCAACTTTTCTCTGAAATTATTTATATGGTACAAGAGTTTGTCATAGCTCTTGTCTTCATGTTCTGCTCAACTTGTCAAATAAATCTAACTAGCAGTTGTGTGGCAAGAGTTAGTTGGACTAGATCCAATGAAAGGTTTTAATTCCTAACCAGTTCATGAATACTGAAACATAGAAACATAGAAGTCTGACGGCAGAAAAAGATCTCATGGTCCATCTAGTCTGCCCTTATACTATTTTCTGTATTTTATCTTAGGATGGATATATGTTTATCCCAGGCATGTTTAAATTCAGTTACTGTGGATTTATCTACCACGTCTGCTGGAAGTTTGTTCCAAGGATCTACTACTCTTTCAGTAAAATAATATTTTCTCATGTTGCTTTTGATCTTTCCCCCAACTAACTTCAGATTGTGTCCCCTTGTTCTTGTGTTCACTTTCCTATTAAAAAGTGAACACAAGAACAAGGGGACACAATCTGAAGTTAGTTGGGGGAAAGATCAAAAGCAACATGAGAAAATATTATTTTACTGAAAGAGTAGTAGATCCTTGGAACAAACTTCCAGCAGACATGGTAGATAAATCCACAATACTGCTGTCTTATGTATTGATAGATTATGTTTAAAAAAACAACATCTCCAATTTATATGCATTTATCTTTTTAGAAAACATGCACAATACATACAGACATACACAAATACATTCATGGACTCAGATATATAGAAGTTTTGGTTTCACATTAAAAGCCATTACAGAATGCTATATGAAGTTGTATAAGTTGAATAACTAAGGTAGATATTTCTTATTATGTACATGTATGTAAAATATTCTAAAACAATTAAGGCTGGAATTCAGGGAATGCTTACTTAGGAAGTTGACCAACAGAAATTCAAAAACATGCTTAGTGTGTTCCATATTCAGTATATTGTAGATGTTTTAATATTAGTAGAAAGTGTACAGATGTATAATTTATCAGTAAATAGGTTATTTGTTCATATTACACATGTTAGTGTGTTTTCCTCTTATGAAATGAAAAGTAAAAAAAAAAAAAGTTACTGCTTCTTTTATGTACATTCAGGTTAGTGGACTCCAAAACCCCAGAAGGCCAACACAAGCACACCTGGTCTTGAAACAACATACCTGCAAGATCTCAAAGACTAATACTCACTGTTTACTATATTGCTCTTCTCCAATTCTACTACAGTTCCTGTTCCTCTACTACAGGTAGTCTTCAACTTGCAGCCATTCATTTAATGACCATTAAAAATTAGACCAGCATTGAAAAAAGTGATTTATGACCATTTTGCACATTTACAATGATTGCTGCGTTTTCATGGTCACATGATCAAAACTGACAATTGAACCTTGGCAAGTGGCATATATTTATGATGGTTGAAATATCCCAAGGTCAATTTATCTTCTTTTGTGACTTTCTAACCAACTAAGTCGATGTTAACCACCATGTTATCACCCTATTTCCCCCCAAATAGGACCTCCCCTGATAATAAGCCCAATCAGGCTTTTGAGTGCATGGCAATAAGGCCAAGCACTTATTTCAGGGGAAACACAGTAACAACAACTTAAGTTACTCACTTTAAAAATGTTGCAAGAAAGTTTGCAAAATGTGGCAAAATTCACTTAACTATCTTGTTTAGCAATGGAAATTTTAGACTTAATTGTGGTTATAAATCAAGGATTACCTGTACTACTCTTTGTGAGTCCTACATCTGGAGAACAGTCACTCTTCCATTTGCCTTAAACTGCTTCAGGCTGTTTTAATTTCTCATAGTAAATAAACCACCATTCCCACTCCCTCTCACGCTCAGCTTTTATATCCACTGGTTGTTAGGCTGGCTAGCTAGAAGTCTTAAAGGGACAGGGCACCAGCAACCCAGGATGCTGACCATTTTGCAGCAGCCTGTCCTCTTACAAACTAAATCAAAATAAATTGTGAACAAGTTAATGGTGTTTGCTTCTTAATAGTATTTGCACATTCATGTTCACTTAATTTTATATAAATACCTTAATGTATATATAAATAAATTTCCATTGCTATGCATGCAGTTCAATTTAAAGGTAAAACAATATTGCTTCAAAATAAAGGTGGGGAATAAACTATTCCTTTTTGTTTTAAAATAGGAATCATAATTGGAATCCCTCATATAAGATACATTAATTAGATGTAATATTCATATGTAATAGCCATAACATTAGTCACCAGGTAAATATTTCTCTATTTAACAAATCCAGATTGAGATACTGAATTATAGATGGTATTCTGTGCTGTAGCTTCCTGGCTAGTACCGCAGTTAATACTTTTGCACCCATAGTAACAGAAGCACAAAAAATCTACAGCTTGTGCATATTGTGAGATTTTTCTGAGGCTTTGGTATAATATTATAAAGTTTTGCAAAATGAAAAAAGAAAGAAGGAAAATGGAATGATTAAATTATTCTGCATTTCTAACAATGTGCTAATAAGTCAGTAAACATTCTGTGCCTATGGTGGAATAAAGGCCAGAATTACAGGAGGGATTATTAGCATAAAGACAAAGCAGTTGGAATCTTTGGTATGCAGAATGAACAAAGACAGACTCCCTCTGGTTAGCTGTTCACAGGATATATGTGGTAGTTATGCAGATAAGTGCCTTAGTCTGGCAAGATTTCTAACTATAGATGAGCAACAATTAATAAAATTCTTGTAAGTAACTCCTTGTATTCTCCTTGGTTTTTTGGGCTTGGGCTAGTTTTATAGACTGCAATGTTTCCGTCATGTCAGTTATCTTTTGTGATATCAGAAAATTAATAATTCAGTTTCAGGAGTCCTTTGTTAACTCAATATAAAAATCATAAAATGAAATTTTATCTTAGAAAATAACTGTCCATCATTGGCCTGAATTCTGTGTTGTGTTTCAGATGACAACCCAATAACTTAAGCTTTCATTACTGATTTCCAATATTTTCTGATTAACATTTTTCAAAGTATTCAAATTATTCTGTGCTGAAGCTCCATTTTAGGCTTTGCTGCTGTAAATGTTTGATATGATTCATTAGAGGTATGAATAAAAGTGGATCTTTAACCATTTACTGTGACTATATAAAATTACAGACACTGAATTTTCCTTTATTGAGGCAAAAGCAATTACAGAATTCATAATGGTTATCTTAAATGCATTCCAGAGGGTTAATGTATTAGTAGAGCCCTGAGTTATTTCAATGAAAGAACAGATTTCCTTCTTAATATATTTTACAAAAAGAAAATCTCTTTGGAGAGAAATATTCAAATATGTAATATAATCTAGAATTGGCTAATTTATAATTGTTAAACTGTGATGATGCAATAGTTAGAACACAGGTTAATTTTGCTGACTGCTAACTACCAGCAGTTTGGCACTTTGAGTCTCACAGGCTCAAGGTTGATTCAGCCCTCCATCTTTCCAAGATAAGTAAAATAAGGACCAAATTTTGGGGGGCAATATGCTGACTCTGTAAACCGCCTATAGAGGGTTGTAAAGTCTTATGTGCTATTGCTGCTATTGCTTAGAGTCACTGGAGTGTAGCCTAAATTGTAGTAGTCTAATGAGAACTCTATAACTTTATTTTCCAAAGCATAAGAAATAATAATATAATCAGAAACCATTATCAAAATTAGCACAATAAATTTGAGGGGTTGCCATAAAGAAGAGGAGGTCAACCTATTTTCCAAAGCTTCAGAAGGTAAGACAAGAAACAATACAAACTATCATAATAAAGGAGAGAAGCCACCTAGAACTAAAGAGAAATTTTCTAACTATGAGAAAAATTAACCAGTGGAACTGCTTACCTTTAGAAGTTGTGGGCCCTCCATCACTGAAGGCTTTAAAAAAGAGACTGGACAGCCACTTGTCTGGAATGAAATAGAGCCTTGATGGCGAAACGATGGCACGCATGCCGGAAGTGGCACACAGAGCCATCTTTCTGGGCACGCATAGCCATTGCCCGTTACTCTTCCGGGTTCCGGCGCATCATTCAGCTGGCCTTCACACACGTGGGAACACCAGAACCAAAAGAACAGTCACCTAGGGCACATGCCCTCACCAGGTAGATGATCATCCTATTTTCAGTGTGCACATGCACACTGGCCACTTAACCCCATGTCTGGCACAAATGTGTGCAAAGAACAGCTCAGGTGTCCAAAGACACGGAGACAGGATCCCGACTATAGCTTCCTAAGGGAGCAGAGCTCTCAGCCAGGACTGCCCGGCTGGGCTTCCCTGCCTCCCTGTCTGAACAGATGTCTTGCGCTGTCCCAGCCCTCCAGCCCACAGCGACATGCGTCCACACTCCGGAGAGCCTGTCTGGCTCGGGCACCCCAGAAAAGCAGTAGCAGCAGCACCGCTTCTTCTCAGTGGCAGGCAAGGATGGCGGTTCTTCTACAGAATCCCAGCTGCAAGGGGCAGAGTGAGAATCGCTACGCAGCCCCAGGAGAGCAGCAGGGGCATGGCTGCTTGTTCTCGGTGGGTGGAAGGGGGGATTTCTTCTCCAGTGAGAAATCCTGGCCCCCTTCCAGCCACCAAGAACAAGCAACACTGCCGAAAGAGCAGAGTCAGTGCTAAAGAGATGTGCCGCCTGGGAAATGGGTGTGCTCCCTTGGAGAAGGGGCAGGAGGAGGACAGCGCTGGCTTGTAGGGAGGCTGCTTTCTTCACTGGCTCTGCTTGAGAAGGGTGAAGACCACTGGGTGGCTTCAAGGGCCCTGGCAATGCCTGGCTTCCTGCTGCTGAATGAGATACAAAGGCAAGCAGACTGTCTTTCTGGTGGTCCCACCAATGCCAGTGCTTGGTCAGTTCTTCTTTTTTTCTCCACGCGCGGGTGCTTCTGGGTTGCGCTTTCAGCCTGCAAATTGCAGCCAGGAGAAGGAGACACTGGCACTGCCACTGCCACATAAGGCAAGAGTGGGTGGCGGTGGGGTTGGGAGCCAGGCCAAATGAGGCAAGCCAGATTGCGGCCCCTGAGAGGGATTGGCCATGCAGGTTGGGCTGCGCCCATTCGTGTCCAAAGCAGAGCATTGGTCCAATGGTGGCACGCCAGCAAGAGCAGACTGGACAGCTCTCTCCTCCATTGTCCTGCTAGCTGGAGGCTGCCAGGAGGAGGAGCCACCACTGACTCTGCAATGGCAGGCCATTAGTGTTGGCAAAGGTTGATCCAAAACGGGGTGTGGGGGCACATACGCAGAGGATGTGCAAATGCGCATTGTGGGGTGCATGCACAGTGTGTGGCACATTCACATGTGCATATGGGTGGATGGCTGTATTCATGCTCAGGGGCGCACACATTGCATTATGGGTGCCAGCACATAGGAGTGCTGGCACGCGCACGTACTTTTGGCACACAGCGACAAAAAGATTTGCTGCCATTCATATAGTCTCCTGCTTCAGCAGGGGGCTGGACTAGAAGATCTCCAAGGTCACTTCCAACTCTGTTATTCTGGTACCTGGCTTAGCAACAGGACCTGTGAGAAGGATTTTTCCTACATCCAGTCAAATTTTAACTCATTGATTCTTGTCCTGGCTTCTGAAAACAACTGATTCAACAATTTGAGCAATTCTATTCAGTCTTATAGGCACCTCAGACACTTTATTATTTATTATTATTTATTACTTAGATTTGTATGCCGCCCCTCTCCGAAGACTCGGGGCGGCTTGAAAACAATTATAGTATCATGTCTCTACACATGTCTTTTTCAGGCTAAATTTACCCAGTGTCCCAACCATTTCACACCAGAATTGATTGTTCATCTCTCTCTCTCCCTCTCTCCCTCCCTCCCTCCCTCCCTCTCTCTCTCTTTCTATTTATTGGCTGCTCAATTCCAGTTGATTCTGGGTTCATAGAAAACTGGAAAATCCATAAAAACATAAAACTATTATTATTGACTCAAATAATTTATAAATAATTGTACAGCATGGCACCTAGAAAAAAGAGGAAGCACATATCTTTTATTTTGGGTTCATATTTAAGAAGATTGAGTAGAAAGCTGTCTGGGTGCCTAAGATTTTTAAAACATTCATTTAGCCTATGCACCCTCAAATGATATGCACTATGCACCCTCAAATGATATGAAACCATTGCCTTGCTATCTATAGACAATTCAGAGAATACAATTTGTTTTATTATTTTTTTCCAGAAGCTGAAGTGTTAACATGGCTCGTATTACACTTGAAGAACTAAATGAAATGGATGATGAGATCCAGGATGAAGAACATGAACAAGATGAAACGGAACAAAACAGGCTGTTTTCTGTGTGGGAAACAGTAGCCAACACTCATCAAGTGATGCTTCCTCAAGGCAAAAAAATGAATTTAACTTTTTATTAACTGCATATTGATATATTGTACTTGCAAAGTGAAGAGAGGGTAGAAATTTTTCACTTACAGGCACCTACTTGCTCCCTTTTCACTTCCTTCCCTCTTTCGTGTTAATTTTACATATTTTATTACTAAGAATGTTTGTTTGTGAATCTCACCATAATCTATGAAATAATTAAATTATTTCTAAAACCCAGTAATTCCTAAACATCAGCAAATGCTGGAGGAGCTCCATTTTGCAATCGCATTGGAGGTAGCCATCTATTCACCTGCCCTAGTTGTTTCCTCAATTTTATTTGTGGAAATCAAATAAATTGCAGTGGATATCCAACCTTGGATGGATTGTTAGTGAAGTGAAGACTTCAAATCACAAACTTGGAAGAATTCCTTCAATTCTATTAGGAGCAGCTGATAGAAGCAAATTTAAGATCCTGCAGCTGGGACATGTCTTAGTAGCAGAGTGCTTGAACTTGATTCCCTGCTGAGCACAACATCAGTTCAAAAGGCAAATGCAGACTGCTTTGCAACACCATTATGAATGAGTCAGCTACTTTGAAATGGTAATTATAGCTATCAGCACAGCTGTGGAGTTGTCATCAGAAAACATCATTGGTGCTAAATGCCCTATACAGTATTATTTACCTGTACAGTGATCTCTCGGTTAGCGCGGGGGTTACGTTCCAAGACCTCCCGCGCTAACCGATTTCCGCGTTATACTGGATGCGGAAGTAAAAACCACCATCTGCGCATGTGCGCCATTTTTTTCATGGCCGCACATGCGCAGATGGTGGAGTTTGCATGTGGGCGGCGGGGAAGACCAAGGGAAGATTCCTTCAGCCGCCCAACAGCTGATCTGTTCCGCAGCGCGGAAGCAGCGAGGAGCCGAAGATGGGGTAAAGGCAAAGGGGAAACCCCATCTTCGGCTCCTCGCTGCTGCCGCGCTGCGGAGCGGATCAGGTGTTGGGCGGCTGAAGGAACCTTCCCTTGGTCTTCCCGCCAGATCACTTGCCGCTTGCCGCTTGCCAGTCCACGCCCCCCTGGATGAGCGGCCCCGCATGGCCCCAGCGCCGGACTCCGAACGCCAAAACCGGAAGGGGCGAGGTGGGGGAGAACGGGAGGCTCAGCATTCCGTCAGTCGCAGCGCTGGCTGTCAACTTTTCTTTTTAGCACTGGGGAGGCAAGTCAGCTCCTGCCCAGTTTTAAAAAGAAAAGTTGACAGCCAGCGATTGTTCCGCTGCCGCCAGCATGGCCTGGCTGGCAGCGGAAGATGTAACGGAGCCCACGGGGGATTCGCCTTCCTCCCACCCGCAGCCGAGACTGATCGTGGGCTCCTTCGCAACCTCGGAGAGCTTCCAGGGCATGAAAGCTCACGAAAACCAGGAAGCTCTCCGAGGTTGCGAAGGAGCCCACGATCAGTCGGCTGCGGGCGGGAGGAAAGCGAATGCCACGGGGCTGGGCTCGGCTCCCCCCTCGGCTCCCCCCCTTACCAGCCCCGCCGCGGAAGGCTCCATTCTGTTCCCTGCCGGCCCGATTGAGCGGCCGGCGGTCTCCATTCAGGGAACAGACGTCCACCCCCTCCTCGGAGTCCCCGGCACCCAGCGTCCCCACGCCGCCTCTACCTCCCGGTAATGCGCCCGACCTCTGCCTCTCTCTTTCTCTCTCATATACCACGCCGGCAACAGGGAGAGAAAGAGAGAGAGAACTAGCGTGGACTTATTTTTTATTTTTTAATTTTTTTTTTTAATTAATATTTTTTGAAAAACCGCGTTGCAGCGTTTCGCGCTAATCGAGAACGCGCAAATCGAGGGATCACTGTATTGTGTTTATCTATAAGCACTAAATACTGTATACAGTAAAAATTACTACTTTACTACTACTATTTTTTAATTACTTTGAAGAAGAAAAGATTGGTTTTTGTTGGTGCATACCAAAGAACAAGAGAAATAGTACTCTAGAATGGAATAAAGGAACGCCAGTGTTTCTTTATTTGACTTTTGCTGTTGTCACTCCAGAAGAATGGACAATGTGAGATAGACAAAGTCCAGCATGCTTATTTCTACTCTGCCCCACACAGGTGGGGGTTTTTTTAAGCAATTTTTCTGTCTCCATAACTTAGCACTAACCCTCCCAATTCCCAGAACCTCAAGCACTTCATTATATATATTTGGAGGCACAACAAATGGAGGACCACAGATACGAAGGGCCACCCGTGCACTACTTTCACAGTGGAGTACCCACAATAGCCACGGTGGCACAGTGGTTAGAATGCAGCACTACAGGCTACTTCAGTTAACTGCTAGCTGTAGTTCAGCAGTTTAAATCTCACCACCAGCTCAAGGTTGAGTCAGCCTTCCATCTTTCCAAGGTGGGTAAAATGAGGACCCAGACTGTTGGGGGCAATATGCTGATTCTGTAAACCACTTAGAGAGGGCTATAAAAACACTATGAAGCAGTATATAAGTCTAAATGCTATTGCTAATAAATAAATGTACAGTAGAAAGTTATTTGGAAATGCAGTTGTGTACAAATGTTTTCATTCTTACAAGTTAACTTTTCCCAATTTACCATACTCTGTTTCAATAGACATGGCAGGTCCAATAGTACAGATGACTCGGCATAACCAAGTGCGAGAGCCTGTGCCCTACACTGTTTTATCACAGCATGAGAAAGTAAGCAATCATATCCATTCATTGCCTAACAGGCAGAGACTGTTTCTAAATAGCGTAATATGTGTATATAGCTGACTGTCATATTTTTGGACATATTGAGGAAGAATTGTAGAATAAAATCATACAATGTTCCTGATTTCCTTAAGTCTCCATGATTTTACCCAAACAATAGTTTTAGCCACCATTAAGTTTCTACCAAATTTGTCTTTCACTTGTAAAGATACCAAATTTGACTCCAATAATGTAATTATCTAGATTTAAAAACTCATAAACTTTATCACACTGTTGACATTTCTTCCCCTGGCAGTAAATCACTTCTCTTCCTTTTTTGGTTCAGTGTGAGGAAACAACATATGAGGAACGCCTATACCCTGCTGGAAAATGGGCATGCATCACCAAAGGAGAACCCAAGTATGAGCAGAGCACGTCATTGGGTTTCATGAAACTTATAAGATACATCTGTAAAGAGAATTCCCTAGGTATGTACAAGCAAGTGCCAAGGGGAGATGAGGTTTTGAAAAACAAGGAATGGATTTCCCTAAGTTTACCTTTCATAACTGGTATTTCTACCTGTTTCTTTATCCAGGCCAGCACTTGGGCATGACAGTACCAGTGATTAACGAGATCCACCTGAATAAGGAGGGTACTGAATTGGTCCAAGAAGTCATCACTGCTTATTATCTTCCACAGGAATTTCAGCTTAATCCTCCTCTCCCCATGGACCCAGAAATCCAAATTCTAGAAAGATCACCACTTCAGGTTATCACCAGGTGAGTCCTGATGGACTTAGGCTATGCTTTAGATGCGAACAGCCTTTTAAGTAGAGCAGGAATCAACTTGCTTTTTATTCTTGGGTAGGAAAAAAGTATGAATTCCTGGGAAAATAATTTCTAAGTAAAATAAAATATGTCTCTGGATATATAATGGGAAAAAGAAAGGATCTTGTAAAGAAATTGGCTCGCTATTAGAGGCCAATTTTCCCCATATTTAAAAAAAGATTAGGAGTCATGCACTGATTGATGAATAGGCAAATGGTGGATAGATGGGAAGGAAGCAAGATATTAAATACAATATATTTATCTTTTGTTGTTGTTGTTGTGTTATTAACTTTCTGTAAAGGGAGTTTTATGGGCCAGCTACTGAGGAGACAATCCTGCGAGAGATTCACTTTCTTTGGGAGTTACTGGGCTCGACAGATAATGTGCTCCGTGAAACGTACTTGGTGGCTGCATATCAGAACCCTAGTATACCCAATCGTCGCAATGAGATATGGTTTATCCGGAGAACAGACTGAAAGCATCATGGATTTCTGACAAGATTGTAATCCAGTGAATTCAGTTTAGATGGCAGTTCTAGCCTGAAGGAGATGAATGCACTTCCCAACTTACTCTAGAACTGGCCTGATGACCCATTCCTTTTCCTTGAGGGCATTAAGGAGTTGTAGTCCCTCCTATGAGTTCAGAAACATGGAAAAGTAGTATGGCTTTCTAATGGTCCTGGAGGAAGTTGGCACTGGAAGAATCTATGGATATCTGCTTCATTGATTTTGAAATCTGTCTATGCACAGTTCAGTCAAAATGCGTCAGAAATTGCAACTGTTTAGCAATCCACATCTGGTATTTCAAACATTCTGAATTCTTCTGGAAATTAATTTGGAGTGCCAGTCTGTAGCTGAATGTGGGCATAGCTCATAGTTTTACTTACTTAGATAATTTAATTTCTGGGCAACAGGCTATATCTTTTAGCCCTGTATATGAGATACTTTTAATCACCTCTGTTCCAGCTTGATGTGGAATAATTGAAGACTTTGTTAACTGGGTTGATTTGAATATATCCTAGAAAGCCCTTCTCAGGAACAATCTCCCCTGAAGGAAAGATCTGAGAATTGGAGATCAGAGAAATCCTCTTCTGTTTTTCAAGAGTGGTATAACACTTGTCCCTCTGTGACCTAACCACCAACTGGACTTGTATCCATGGATGCTTCAAGACTGATTACCGCTTTTATTTTTCTCTCCTTCACAGACATTTTTCTATTAATAAAAGTAAAAGTAAACGGATGCTACAGTGAAAAAATATAGGACACTAATCAATGAAAAACGTGATTATATGGATCCTAGACTTTTTTATTCTCTTAATGAACAAGGTAATTGCAAAATAAAGGCCATATCTAAGAGCATCCTGTCATTTTGCAAGGTTCCCATTGAGTGAGCCATATATTTACTGGAAGTTCTAATTGGCTGCATTGTTACACTGCACTATGTCATATTCTGATTGGTTGGTTTCATGGCCAAGAAAGTTGCTGTCTTCTCTGAAGGAGGATAATAGCACAGAGCAATTGTGAAATAAAATCTAGCTCAAAACTCTCTAATGCTTCTTATTGAGTTACATGGCATTTGATTTTATTAGATTTTTATCTCACCTTTATAAATAATTCAAGACAGCGAACATACATAATACACCTTTTTCCTCTCCTCCTCCATAACAACCCTACAAGGTGGGTTGCTCTAAGAGACATGATAGGCTCAAAGTCTAGATTTCACAATCTTCTGGTTTCTAGCCTTAACTACTGCACCAAACTTGCTCTAATTTTGATGACAGTTTAATGTTTTTTTAAGTCTAGAAATAGTTGTTATATAAAGAAGAAATGATGTTGTTTGAAACAGGAACACTGATGTTACACTATGACTATAGAAACATAGAAACATAGAAGATTGATGGCAGAAAAAGACCTCATGGTCCATCTAGTCTGCCCTTATACTATTTCATGTATTTTATCTTTGGATGGATATATGTTTATCTGTATCTTCTCTTCTTAAATGACTATATTTTTGAAAACTACTTAGAATGTCTCTTAACTTCTTACATATCTCTAGTAGAAATCAGATCTACCTAGATCAGTGATGGGTTGCTACCAGTATGGTCCGGTTCTACAAACTGATAGTGGCAGCAGGGGAGGTTTTGCCACCCATCCCGGATGCTTCAGTGCATGCACAGAAATGTCGCACACATGAGCAAACAATTAGCGATGGGATTTAGAACCCATCAGTGAACTAGATATAGTGGAACTCTTTCTGTCATCAAGGATGATAAAATGTATATTATATTCATCTATCAGCAGAATCCATATACAATAGCCACTGGTCTGTGTAACTTCCCACTCAATAAGCCCTCAAATCCAATTTATAATACTCAGTGATAAATGAGCATAATTTATATTTTTAGGAACTATAACTTTGATTTTAGTTGCATTATACAGATATTCACAGTTGCAGAAATTAGTACATGTTCTATCACTTTCATTCAATTAAATTTAATACTGTGCAGCTATAAATCAACAATATCTATAATTCTTTGGTGATAAAGTATCCTGTGCTTATCTGGCTATGGTATAACATGGTTTTAATAAACCTTTTGATCATTTTGCCATTTATAGCAAAATAGCAAAGTTTTATTTTTAAAATACAATTTTAAAAACTTTTAGAAGTGCAATATTTAAAAATGCTCAGGGGCCTTTCAGAGACTGATCAGGCATTTCAGAGAAAATGTATTTGTTTATATTATAATTAATCAGAGGCATTAATGATCATTAACTAACAGGAACAGAAAAGAAGACAGTAAAAACCTGCATTTTGCAAATACAGAAGGGAGTAGCGAGATATGTTGGGATTGTACTGAAAGCAACAATGCATACAGAATGCAGAAAAGAAATTATTTTGCTTACCAAAGATAAAGTACTTAGCAGAAACAATGAAATAACTCAACAACTATCTTTGTTTTAGATGAATAAAATATATGGATTACTTCAAGATTTTTAGGTCTATGGTTTTAGATAAATGTTAATGAAGGAATTATTTTCCTTATAGGACACACTAAACCAGGCAAAGCTTTGACATCCAGGTCAAAAGTCATAAGCCATAACATTTTCGGTGATACACCAGCATGCACCAACACCCAACAACTATCCTTGATAATATGCCCCTTTTTCATGCCATTTTTGGAGGCTGTAGAGGCTGCACAAAATGGAATATGCTCTCACTCATGTGAGAGGGCTTTGTGTTCTGGACCCTCTGAAAATCATATGGGAACGGAGCATGCATTCCACAGTTTAAGAGCACGCTGCCTGAAGATGAGTGGATCACAACATAACCTGGGGACCTCTGGGCCATGGGGGTATTTGCACCATACCTCAAGGCTTGTGTATCTGGTGGTGGCACCTGGGCTGAAATCAAGGCCTGGTCCTCAATTTCAGGACCAGCCCCGGTGTTGCCACTGAGTGCCACTGTTCAGGATGGCCTAGATGGGCAGGGAAATAGAAAAACGTATAGCACCGTGATGGCTAACTTATGGCATATATGCTACAGGGGGCACATCGAGCCATATCTGAGGGCACGTGAGGCATTACCCTATGTCAGCTTCAGCTGCATTTTTGACCTGGAGGGCGGGAGGAGGTCAACCAACATCCTTGCGCAAGCGAGATTTGGGTGAAAATCGCCACTTTTTTGCTTCCATGCATTTGGGGAAGCAAAAAGCAGCAAATGTCCAAATCCCACTTGTGCAAGGATGTTCATGTGAGATTTTGGGAATTTTCACTGCTTTTTTGCTTCCACATATGCGTGGAAGCAAAAAAGTAGAGATTTCGGCCCAAATCTCGCTCAGGCACACAAGATTTGGATGATATCCCCGTTTCTTTGCTTCTGCGCATGCGTGGAAGCAAAAAAATGGCAAAAAACATCGGTATCTCACTGGTTGCGCCTGTGCACAGCTCCAGACCTACTGGAGCCACGGACCTGCGCGCACCAGCTGCTGCTCACCACTGCTAACAGATCTGCCGGAAGTTTGGAAACGAATTTCCAATTGGGCCATTGGGTCATTTTTCACCTACTCCAGGCTTCAGGAGGCTTTCCTAAAGCTTCGGGAAGGCAAAAATGACTTTCCTGAAGCCTGGGATATGTGTAAAAAACAGCCCAACTGGAAGGTCACAAACACACTTCTGGTTGGGCCGTTGGGTCCGTTTTTTACCATGCACAGTTTCCAGAGGCTTCAGTGAGCCCTGTGTGCATGTGCTGGGGTGGAGGGCAGCAGGGGTGGTTGTGCAGGCATGTGCAGGGAGGGAGGGCATTGCATCATGGGTGGGGGCACACACATGTGCTATCGCGCACATACCCTTTTGGCACCCAAACAAAAAAAAAGGTTTGCCCTCACTGGTCATGGGAGATTCTCAGTCATCCAGGTCATGGTTGTCCTAAAGGTGCTTTTTTCCAGAGGCAACTAGACTTTCTGGTTTTTCTTTGAAGATGTTTCACTTCTCATTCATCTCAGAGCTGAAGAAGCTTCTCGGATGAGAAGCCAAATGTCTTCAAAGAAAAACCAGAAAGTCCAGTTGCCTCTGGAAAATAGCACCTTTGGGATAAGGTAGAAAATTGTTTATCTTGTTTGGCAGGAGGTTGATATACCAGCCAAATCAAGTTAGGCATTTTCCTAACTGCCGTGCCTGAAAGAATTTAGAATAGAGTAGAGTAGAGCAGAGCAGAGCAGAACAGAATTCTTTATTGGCCAAGTGTGATTGGACGCACAAGGAATTTGTACTCTCAAAGTGTACATAAGGAGAATAAAATACATCCATCAAGAATAAAAAGATATAACACTTAATGATACTCAAGGTTACTAAAAAGCTATCAAATTGTACCGGAACAAATAAAAACAATATAATTGAATGATATGAGCTTTACTGCCCTAAACAATAACTTAATTACAAGGATTCAGTTTGCAAAATACTGTATATTAGGCATATACACTGGTATGTGTATATACTGAATACACATATAAAGTGTAGCTGATTGATATGGGGTACATTGTTTCGTGCAAACAGCATATATGTTTACAGAAAAACCAATTTCATGTCACTATTTTGAGATCAATTATGAGTAAAATATGCAGTAAAGCATAACTAACATATTCAATGGCAGCTGGAATAACACTTTATAGTGCAGGATTAAAACATTTGAAACAAATTCACCTCATGCTATAAACTCAAACCAGTCAAAGATGTGCCTGATTACTCTGAATTACTGAGCAGTCCTCTGACTCCAGGTCACTTCTCTGTCTCTTCTTATTGGCTAAAATTCTAAATTCGTGGAGACTGACTAGACAAATCCCTGTAGTTTTCTTGGCAAGGAAAGAAATGGGTTGTATCTGTCTAAAGCCCATTAACTGGAAGTCCTTTTTACATGCTTCAGTTTTGCATCCTTTATTTTCATTGCAGCTATAGATTTCCTATATCTATTTCCTATAGATTGATAGTTTCCTAACCATAGCACAGAGCAGCAAATCTGGGAAATAGAATGATATACTGTATAATAGGCATTTAATCATTATGACCCTTATATACTTGAGAAAAATTAACAGGTTCTTACCTTTTAAAAAAAACTCAATGTCTTCATTTAGAAAAAAAACCTCAGGAAAAAGACATTTCAGTTTACAAAATGCCCTTATTTCTTATTAACATTTTATAAGATCTAATTAAGGGTAGTGTAAATTTGTTCTTTGTTATGTGAAAGAGAAGTAAAGAGATTCAACAGTAATTTCCAACTTTTTGACATATGTCAAAAACTTGGAAATTACTGTTGAATCTCTTTACTTCTCTTTGCAGTGCTCTGTAAGGAAGAGAAATCAAGACTTTGGCTTGTGAATTGTTGACTTTAATTTCACCCTTTCATTGCACGCACCCTTATACCTATTTTAACATAGCAGTACAGTGGAAGATAGAAACAAAAGTATTATTGATGACTTTTAATATTAAAACATCCTAAGATCCTAAGAGAAAAATAAACATAATCCATTGTATTAAAATGGTGGAATGAAAATCAGATTTTGCAAGAAATTTTTATTTTCAGTGTGAATGATTTGTCTCTTGAGAGACAAAAAATTAAACCATTGGTAGTAGCAAACTGCATTAAATTACCTGGCTTAGAAAACAGAATGCTTATATAGAATTACAGTCATATGGTTTAGTGTATTCCAATCCATGCCAGACTTACCTGAGGACAAAACTAATGTCAATAAAAATTAATAGAACTTGAGAAACAGAGTTGACCAAAGTATATTTGAAAGTTCTTTAAACATAGAGATTTTAACTTTAACCTGCCGTCGCTCGGTGAAACCTCTGGACTGGCACAGGAGTTCATAGTCACCATGACAGCCATGGACCTGACCCAAGTAGTACAGGGTCCGACTCACGAGGGGGGGCATGCACCCGACATGGTATTCCTCTCTGAGCAACTGAGTAATGGTCTGAGACTAAGGGGCTTAGAAGTGTTGCCTTTGTCATGGTTGGACCATTTTCTACTGCGGCTTGACTTCCTGGCTCCAGTCCTTCCCCGCAGGGAGGCGGAACCGATTAAGCTGTTCCGCCCCAGACGCCTGATGGATCGAGAGGGCTTTCAGAAGCGCTTTGGGTTATTCCAGATACACTCGTACACAGTTCGGCAGAGTCTCTGGCTGAGGCCTGGAACAAGGCTGCAGCGGAGGCTCTTGACTGAATTGCGCCGTTGCGACCTCTCCGCGACACTAGACCCCGTAGACCTCCATGGTTCAACGAGGAGCTCCGGGAGTTGAAACGCCAGAAGAGACGTCTAGAGAAGCGATGGAGGAAGAGTAAGTCCGAATCCGATCGAACACTTGTAACAGCACATGTTAAGACTTACAAAGTGGCGCTCAAGGCGGCAAGATGTGCGTATCATTCCGCCTTGATTGCATCAGCGGAATCCCGCCCGGCCGCTCTATTTAGGGTGACCAGCTCCCTTCTTAATCAGAGGGGAGTTGGGGAGCCCTTGCAGAGTAGTGCCGAGGATTTTAACACGTTTTTCGCTGATAAAATCGCTCGGATCCGAGCAGACCTCGACTCTAATTGGAATACAGAGTCGACTGACAACGAGTCAGTTGAGGTGACTGGGGCATGTACTTGTCCACCTGTCTGGGAAGAGTTTGATCTGGTGACACCTGATGAAGTGGACAAGGCCATTGGAGCTGCGAGTTCCGCCACCTGTTTACTGGATCCGTGTCCCTCCTGGCTGGTTTCGGCCAGCAGGGAGGTGACACGGAGCTGGGTCCAGGAGATTGTCAACGCTTCTTTGGGGAGGGGTCCTTCCCGGATCCCTACAAGGAGGCACTTGTGCGCCCCCTCCTCAAGAAGCCTTCCCTGGACCCAGCCATTCTTAATAACTATCGACCAGTCTCCAACCTTCCCTTTATGGGGAAGGTTGTTGAGAAGGTTGTGGCGCTCCAGCTCCAGCGGTCCTTGGAAGAAGCCGATTATCTAGGTCCTCAGCAGTCAGGATTCAGGCCTGGATACAGCACGGAAACTGCTTTGGTCGCGCTGATGGATGATCTCTGGCGGGCTCGGGACAGGGGTTTATCCTCTGTCCTGGTGCTTCTTGACCTCTCAGCGGCTTTCGATACCATCGACCATGGTATCCTTCTGCGCCGGCTGGAGGGGTTGGGAGTGGGAGGCACTGTCCTTCATTGGTTCTCTTCCTACCTCTTTGGTCGGTCGCAGTCGGTGTTAGTGGGGGGTCAGAGGTCGACCTCTAGGTTACTCCCTTGTGGGGTGCCTCAGGGGTCGGTCTTCTCCTCCCTACTATTTAATATCTACATGAAACCGCTGGGTGAGATCATCCAAGGGCATGGGGTGAGGTATCATCAGTATGCAGATGATACCCAGCTCTACATCTCCACCCCTTGTCCAGTCAACGAAGCAGTGGAAGTGATGTGCCGGTGCCTGGAGGCTGTTGGGGTCTGGATGGGTGTCAACAGACTCAGGCTCAACCAGGATAAGACGGAGTGGCTGTGGGTTTTGCCTCCCAAGGACAATTCCATCTGTCCGTCCATCACCCTGGGGGGGGGAGAGTCACTAACCCCCTCAGAGAGGGTTCGCAACTTGGGCGTCCTCCTCAATCCACAGCTCACATTAGAGAAACATCTTTCAGCTGTGGCGAGGGGGGCGTTTGCCCAGGTTCGCCTGGTGCACCAGTTGCGGCCCTATTTGGACCGGGAGTCATTGCTCACAGTCACTCATGCCCTCATCACCTCGAGGCTCGACTACTGTAATGCTCTCTACATGGGGCTACCTTTGAAAAGTGTTCGGAAACTTCAGATCGTGCAGAATGCAGCTGCGAGAGCTATCATGGGCTTTCCTAAATATGCCCATGTCACACCAACACTCCGCAGTCTGCATTGGTTGCCGATCAGTTTCCGGTCACAATTCAAGGTGTTGGTTATGACCTATAAAGCCCTTCATGGCACTGGACCAGAATATCTCCAGGACCGCCTTCTGCCGCACGAATCCCAGCGACCAGTTAGGTCCCACAGAGTTGGCCTTCTCCGGGTCCCGTCAACTAAACAATGTCGTTTGGCGGGACCCAGGGGAAGAACCTTCTCTGTGGTGGCCCTGACCCTTTGGAACCAACTCCCCCCAGATATCAGAGTTGCCCCCACCCTCCTAGCCTTTCGTAAGCTCCTTAAAACCCACCTCTGTCGTCAGGCATGGGGGAATTGACATGTTCCCTCCCCCTAGGCTTATAAAATTTATGCATGGTACGCTAGTATATATGATTGGTTTTAATTTGTGGTGTTTTTTAAATTAACTTAAATATTAGATTTGTTTTACATTGTATTGTTATTGCTGTGAGCCGCCCCGAGTCTGCGGAGAGGGGCGGCATACAAATCTGATTAAACTTAAACTTAAACTTAATTCCCATTATCAGCAAAGACAATAGCAGGATGGCAGATGACCATGGCTAAAGGTTGCGGCAGTATAGCCCACCTGAACAATTTGAACAGCAGAAGCAACCTTAGACCAGAGTTCTTCAAACTGTGTCCATGGAACCATAAGATTCTGTAAGAACTTGATGCAGCTGAGTGAAAGACTTAAGGGAAAACCCAAAGGTATTTTTTTCCCAAAAGGCAACTGGATTTTCTTGAGTTTTTATTTGAAAACATTTCCTTCTTAACAAAGGAGCTTCTTCAGTTCTTGAGGAAACGTAAAGAAACTGAAGAAGTTTGTTTGGATGAGGAGGGAAACCTTTTAAAATAAAAAACTAAGGAAGTCCAGTTGCCTTTCAGGAAAAGCACCTTTCGGACAACAATGACCTAAAACGGTAGGCAAAGTTGGCTCTTCTACGACATGTGGATTGTCAACTCCCAGAATTCCTGAGTTAGCCTGATTGGCTCATGAATTATGGGAATTGAAGTCCACAAGTTATAGACGAGCCTACTTTGTCTAACCCTGACCTAAAAGATTGAGAATTTCCATGGACGCTAAGGAAAGGTACGCTCCCACATAGCCATTTTTTGTCACTATAGTTTTGTCTCTTGATGAGGGTTTCTGGCTAGGAATACTATTCCATTAACAGATTCCATGGGCTGAAAAAAATGAAACTTCTGCTTTAGGCCAACCTTCCTTCTACAGTACATACTATCTTTACATCAATTGCTCTCAGATAAAAAGCCCATTTATCCTTTTTAATCTAGGATTCAAAATATTTCCTTGCTGAATATTTGACTTTTTAAATATAATACCTTATAGCAATCTGGAATGAGATTCCACTACTTCCCCTCCACTAACTATTCATTCCACTGGAAGATTTTTCCGCCCACAAGCAGTGAATCCAACTTTTCCATTTTGACAAAGATGAGAAAAAGATTAAACATATAGCCAATAAGTTATTGTGTAATCATATTGATTATATGATTTGTTTTTGTTTATTGTACAGCAAATCTAAAATAATGACACATGGTACTAATTGCTTTTTTCCAATGGGGAATGATAATCTTTAGATCAACATTAAAATAAACAGCTGCATACTAGTTGTTATTCCCACCATGGGATATATATTTAATAAATGAATAAGTAAAACTCGGTTCATGTGCATTTTATAACAGAAAAAGAAATATTACAAACTTGTTAGCAAATGACCCTTTATTCTGCAGTTTTCCAAAGCAGCGTGTGAATTCCCTGAGTAACAAAGGCCATTTACTATATGGTAAGTATTTTGCAAAAACATGAACAAGGGTTATAATCTTTATTGCCTCTTCCCTAGTTGCAAGCCTGTAAAGGAAATAGGGTTGTCACCAGCCCTGCTGTTCTCAGCTTGAGATAATAAAGAAATGAAATAGGACACAGAAACCTTTGATGTTCCCAGCCAAGTGATCAGAGGGAAAACCTTTGGGGGCCTGGAGGCTAGTTCCTTTCATGAGTTAGCAGTCTCTTGTTAAGTCCTCAGAGAAGGAGACTGCAATGTCATGTAGCAAGCTAAACAATCCACCATATAGGTGTGACATGAATGTTGTATACAGAGTTTTAAACAATTGAGTTTTAGACAATAACCAGATGCCTTGGATAAATTGTAGTGTTTTTTTAAAATAAAGCTAATGGCCACTATTCCACATTCGGACAAATAGTAAACCAATTCTGTGGAGTAAAATGGTACAAATTAACTGCATATTCTAGCATAGCATGTCATAAGAACATTAGTATTTATAAATTGGCCCACCAACAGTTACATGTTACTAATGTTGAACGTTTAGTTTGTAAATATTTGGAATTCTTATTATAGAAGAATAAGACTATGAACTAGAAAAACTGTTAATAGTGCTAATAGCATTACTTATCAGATGATTGAGAGGAAATTAAAATGATTTTATTACTTCCTCAAGGGTTTGTGGTTTCCTTCTCCAAAGGACCTGCTTTCCTTTATCCCGGCTATAAAAACTAGACCTAACGTCTGTTTCTCTTTCAAATAGCAGTTACACATGGGTAGTTCTTTTCTTAAGTAGCTAGTTCTATGTAAATAGTTCCTAGTACCAATAAGAACTTATTGTAGTTTTTTTTATCTTTTTTCCCTTGAAATTCAAAAGAAAAATCCCCCCACAAATTGGAAAAGTATAGGAAAGTTAAAACTGGAGTTGTGTTTGGAGCATCTATACAATTAATAAGTGGCATGATTCCATAATGGAAGCTTAGTTCAAGATACACAAACACATATTGTATACAATTATGTTTTTCACAGCATTATTCCTAAGCATATTAATATTATTCTATTTAAACTGAATAAAAATTATGATACAGCTTGTTTGCATTACTGTACTTTAATGCAAAATTCTCACATTTATTTACATTCCTTGAGCTTGGAACTTCCCATCAAGAGCAATCATGTAGGTTAAAGCTACATTAATGTACAATTTTTAAATCTTGTCTCAGTAAACTCTTTTGTAATGAACCCAAACTAGAGTTGCCAAAAGGTGCAACTCATTAGTTTTATCACTAGGGGTCCCCTGAAAAATGTATTTCCCTGCAACATTTATGCACTACAGTATCCTTGAATTTAAACTTTATCTTTATGTACAGTAATTGAAAAAAACCTGCCCTACATTTCTGAAGGTAACATAATGGTATCATTAAGAAAGAGCTGAAACACTAACTTGTAATTTAATAAAATAAGAACAAATCTCATTTTATTTAGTCACATAAAAACCTATCTACACTTGTGAGTCATATATTTGCATCACCTCACAAACACTTTTAACATCCATTACTAAATTTTCAACATCCATTATGTTTTCAGGTACTTGTGGCTTATTAAAAATTAATAAGTATTAAAGTAGTATTGAAACACATAATTTTCTAATGACAGATATATTGAGTAAGTAGTCATATATACTAACCAAATTTAATCATGGGTTTTGAATAAATTGCAAAAGACTGGGTAACATGTTTACCCCAAACCAGATAAACCACATTATAAATCACACCTCTGGACATTCATTGTTTCAGCTCCTACCCTCAAAATGAAGTTTTGGTGAGCACTGAACACCAAATCAACTAGACCCAATAACAGTTTGCTCCCAAATGCCATCACTCTGCTAAAAAAATAATTCCCAAACTATTCACTAAGGCTTCTTAGAAGAAGTAAATTAAATGATACTGAAATATGTATGACAAGAAAATAGAAGGTATCAATTTAGAAATGAAAGAATTAGATGAAATATTCACAGGAACAGATGAAAGACTAATTAAAAATTTGTATAATTATTTACTATATATTTAAATTTAGAGCAAAAACAGGTGAAGGAAACAATGATTAAATGGGCAAAGAATTTTGGTCATAGAATAGACCTGAAAAAATGGCTACGACTTTGAGAAAGAAGTTATAAACTGACACTGGCGACAGCATATAAAGAAAACTTGTATAAAATGTCTTATAGATGGCACATGTCACCAGAAAGAATAGCTAAAATGTTTAAAGATAAATCTATGAAATGTTGGAAATGTCAGCAAATACTGAGTTCTTTTTATCGTAAGTGGTGGACGTATGCCGAAGCCAAATTGTATTGGAGTTCAATTCAAATGTGGATAGAAAAAATATTGAATTGAAACCAGAGATATTCTTGTTGGATATATTACCAGAGAAATTTAATAAAGAAAATAGAGATTTTAATTATTCATATAATTGCAGCAGCTAGAATTGCATTTGTTCCAAAATGGAAAGCCTGAAAAGCCCCTTCTGAAAGGGAGGTAATTAAAAAAATATTGGATTATGCAGCAATAATGCTGCTCCAAGTCCTCTACAAATCCATACAAATCTAATTTTTTATTATTATTATTATTATTATTATTATTATTATTATTATTTAAATAGATTGAGAATGAAAATTAAAGATAAAGAAGACTCTGAATATATGGAGGAAACGTTATGATTGGTTAGAAAATGAATATGTATAGAAAGTAAGTAACATTAAGGGGAATAGAAAACTGAAGTTGATAGGTCTAGGTGACAAAATTAGGTAGTTAGGAGGTAGCATTAAGATAGTAGTTAGGAAATAGTTAGTAGATAGTATTTAGTAATAGGAAAACATAAGTTATATTATTATTATTATTATTATTATTATTATTATTATTATTATTATTTATCAGATTTGTATGCCGCCCCTCTCCATGGACTTGGAGTGGCATAGATATGCATAGATATGGGGAAAAACAAGTTTAAGAGATGCACTAATAATTACATGGATTTAGGGATATAAGTTACCCGTCTGTTAACCTAAGATGGAATGTGACTAGACACACCCAAGGAAAGGTTAAGAGGGAGAAAAGGAAATAGAGAAGGAAGGGAAGAAGGGGGCAAGGAGGGAAATAGGAAAGTGGGAGAGAAGGAGAAAAAAGGTAGAGGCCGGGGAGTGATATGATATAAAGGGGAAAATATGCGGGTAATAAAAGTATTAAATATGCAAATTAGGATATTGGTTTATGATTTATTAAATAGAAATGCATAAATAAGTGTATTTTATTATGAATTAGGATATATGTATAGATGTGTTGTGGAGAAAAATAAAAACTTTATTTAAAAAAACTATTCACTATGGCTACATTACTATTAGTCTTCTCATTGTTCCTATCAGCCATCTCCTCCCACTTCTGACTGTATGACTGTAACTTTGTTGCTTGTATCCCTTAGATTTATAGTGATACTGTTTCCCAGTATGATTTGATTGCTTATTTGTCCCCTATGACTATCATTAAATATTGTATCTTATGATTCTTGATGAATGCATTTTGTCTTTTTATGTACATTGAGAGCATATGTACCAAAGACAGATTCCTTGTGTCCAATCACATTTGGCCAATAAAGAATTATATTCTGTTCTATTACGTTTTAGCTTGATATATGATTCCTTGAGACTGCTAAATTTGAAAAGAACAGAAATAAGACTGTTTCATGAATAAACTAATGGAAAGAGATAGGGGATAACATTTACAAGGCAGCCTTATGTGTATTGTTTCATGAGGAACAAATTATCTTGAAAGGCAAAGAATTTTATGGCAATTTAAAAGAAAACTCATTTATTAAGGTACAAATGTTTGCAGGTACAGTTCCATTCATCAACTGCATGGAGTAGAATCTTGAAAGATGGAAGTATGGGTGTATATATCTACATTTATATATGTATACTGTATCTCTATTATGTGCCCAGAATTGGTTGGAGTTCTTTGATTATGTACCATCATATCAACTCTTAGTAAGCAGAGATAGATTTCCTCCATGGGGATATGTCCCCAACAGGGTCCTTCAGGTCTTTCCATGGTGTTTTTTTTGTCACTGTGAGTGAGTCCATTCTTCCTTTGGATGCTGGTCGTTCATTGCCATCTTTTTCCAGCATTAGAGCCTATACCAGAGATCTGGGACTTTGCTTAATGTGTCCAAAATAAGAACTTGTACCTGCAGCCAGCACTCTATTGATTTGTCCTGTGATAATTTCTCTCTCCCCCCCCCTTCACTATCCAGGAATATTCCCCAACACAAAGGTTCACAAGCATCAATACTCTTTCTGTCCTTTAAATCTCTGTAAATCAAGCAATCATTCAATGGGAGGTGTGATGGGAGGAGTTTACAGCTGCTAAAAATAGTAAGATTGGGGTGAAATGAACAGAAAAAAATATAGACTGAGACTAAAGATACTATAATAACTCTAAGTCAAACTATCAGATTGTAACATTCATTTAACATCAAAAACGTCATCAAAAAAGCACAACAAAGAATGTTCTTTCTGTGCCAACTCAGGAAGCTCAAACTGTCCAGGGAGATGCTGATACAGTTCTACAGAGGAATGATTGAGCCCATCATCTGCACCTCTATTAACTGTCTGGTTCGGTTCTGCAATCCAACAAAACAGAAAGAGACTTTAGAGGAATTAGAATTGCAAAAAACCCTCAATTACTATCAACCTGCCATCCATTGTGCCCCTTTATACTGCAGGAGTCAAAAAGAGGGCTGTGAAAATATTTACAGACCCCCCTCACACCCTGTGGACACAAACTGTTTCAACTTCTACCCTACTCTTACCCCCACTATAGTGTGCTGCATACCAGGACAACCAGATACAACAACTGTTTCCCCCCCCAAACACCATCACTCTGCTAAACAAATAATTCCCTCAACACTGTCAAACTATTCACTAAGGCTGCATTATTATTAGTCCTCTCATCGTTCTTATCACCCATCTCCTCCCATTAATATGACTGTATGGCTGTAACGTGTTGCTTGTAGCCTTATGATTTATATTAATTTTGACTCCTATGACAATCATTAAGTGTTGTACCTCATGATTCTTGACAAATGTACCAGTATCTTGTCTTTTATGTACACTGAAAGCATATGCACCAAAGACAAATTCTTTGTGTGTCCAATCACACTTGGCCCATAAAGAATTCTATTATTTTATTCTATTCTGTCTGCATTATGATTATTATTAATCTGCTCATCATTCCTATCATCCATCTCCTTCCACTTATGACTGTATGGCTGTAAACTGCTGCTTGTAGCCTTATGATTTATATTAATATTGTTTGTTTCCTGACTCCTTATTTGTACCCTCTGACAATCATTAAGTGTTGTAGCTCATGGTTCTTGACAAATGTATCTTGTCTTTTATGTACACTGAGAGCACATGCACCAAAGACATATTCCTTGTGTGTCCAATCACACTTTGCCCATAAAGAATTCTATTCTATTTAGTCAACTCTATTAGTCTTCGGAGAGGGGCGGCATACAAATCTAATAAATTATGATGATGATTATGATGATGATGGTGATTATTATTATTATTATTATTATTATTATTATTATTTTCTGCTGGTAGTGGCGGTGGATGGGTGGGTGTAGGTAGGACATTCCAGAGAACCTTTCTTTTGAAATAATTAAATGATATTGATGATGATGATGATGATGATGATGATAATAATAATAATAATAATAATAATAATAATAATCCGCCTCTTTACTGGGATTGGCATACATAATTTGCCGCTACATCATGCAATCCTAGGTGCTTGGGAAGCACCCGACTGGTGATGAAATATGAAATCCAGCATAGTGATCTCATTCGCTGTGTTTTATTGATGATGATGATAATCATAATAATAATAATATTAATAATAATAATGATTATGATAATGATAATAATCACCACCTCCCTCCCATCAGATCTCCCATCTTAAGAGCCCACCAAATCCAGTCAGCAGAGGTCGCCCGCCAACCGGACAGGTAATCGGAGAGGCGAGGCGAAATAAGTCGGGGCTGGTGGTCGGCAATTAGGTTCCGGCCTGCCTTCTGCCGGAGCGGGATCCTCCTGCCCGGAAGCTCCACCTTGTCCCGGGTGTGCGGTGCGAGGGGAGGGGAAGGGAGGCGAGGGGTGGGGCTGCCTTTAGCGGCTGGGCTGGCCTGGGCTGGGAGGTTTCTGGAGCTTTTTCGGAACAGCATGGAGTGAAAGCTGGTGCCAAAGGCCGGAGTTTGGCCGGGCGCAACCGAAAAGGAAAATCAAAACCGGCGCAGCGTTTGACCGCGGAGATGGCTAGGGGAGTCCCGCTGCTGCTGCTGCTTTTTGGTGAGTGAGAGACCGGGGGGGGGGGGGGGAGGACACATAATTGGCACTCGTCGCCGCTTCCTCTTGCGCCCGCCGGTTTGCCTCGCGAATCCAAACGGGGCGTCCCGCCCGCGCGCCCGCGCCTTCTTTTTCCCCTTCGACTTTGTTTGGGCTGAGAGAGAAGAGGGAGCTCCCATTGTATGGCGGACTGGACGGGGAGGGGAGTGTGTTTTTGGGGAGAGAACGGGGGAAGGGGGAAAAAAAAGGAGTCGGTCCTCCTCGCCCTGCCTCTTTCGAGCCGGCGTGGAGGCGCTTTCTTCGAGGCGCTGTGAAACGCGCTCGCGGACGGAGCCCAATCCGGCGTGGCGCGAGGGAGCTTAGTGAGGTTTCTTCGGGGCTGTGTTAGAAAGTAGCAGCTCTGTTGCTGAGGGAGAGAGGGGTGTGTGTGTGTGTGCCGCCGTAGCACGATTACGACTAGCCACCCCCTTTTCAAGGGGTTCCTTTGTGTCCGCCGGAGATGTTTGGAGGGAGCTGGGAAGTGGATGCCTGAGAGTCGGTGTCTCTTTCCCGCTCTCTCCTCCCGCAGCCATTTGGTGCCAAGACTCAGCCAAGCCCCTCGGCGTCCGTGAGAGATTTTTTTCCCACTCCCTCGCTCGCCGCTGCTGCCACAACAGCGTCTCCCCCACTTCTCCCCCCCCCCCCGGTTTTCTTAGACCAGGCCCAGCAATTGCTCGGTGCCATTCAGAGACTGAACAGCGGGATCTTTCTCAAGCTGGCAAGCAACAATTTCTCCTGGCTCACTCTAACGTGCTGGTTTGAAACGGCTCCAAGAAGGGCGAGAAAGGGGCGGCTGGAGGAATGGAGGGAGGGGGGGAGATATTCTTTTTTGCTCCATCGGAGTCTTCAAGAGAAATTGTTAAGATTCCATTCTTGATTCCGATAAGGAATCTCTCCGCTGCCGTGCTTCTTTAATGGCCCCCAGAAATAATTGCAAAGTTAAAAAAAAAAATAAAGCAATCCTACTTGTGCTCTTTCATAAACAGTTCTGCGTTCAAATTTTCCTCAGTAAGAGTTCTCGGGATGCTGAACTTTTTTTGCCTGTGTCTTCTGAACCACTGCCATTAATAAATGCAAGTTTCTAAAGCAGTTGCGACAACTTTCAGTCTCATTTAACACCTTGACGATAGGTGCTGAATGTATATCCTGGAATTCAAATTGACATAGTTCAATATGTGGTAGCATCAGACTATCTTGCCCTCAGAAACTTGGCTAATGTTTAAACCCAGGAGAGGAGGGGAGATTTCTTTTAATTCAGTTTTCCAGTAATAACTCCCATTGATTAATTAGAAGTGCCAAATAGTTTGTTGTATTTACATTGGACTAATAATACATGTATATAGGAATGAAATTATTGGCACATCTGTAATCTAGTGTTGATAGAAGATTGTGAATAATCTCTGAATATTTCATTCACATAGACAGGGTGTATCAAGCCAGATTAGTAGCTGGCATGTGATATATCTGAATTGCCTTTGCTCTATGCAATTTCTTGATATTAAGAATCCAAGGAAGGCCTTGCAGCAGTTTTGATCTTGGAGATGATAATCTTAACTGAAGTTGCTTCACATATTAGAGAATTATCTGGTACGGTACTTAGGTTATACAATGTGCAAAATAAGGCAAATAAACTCTTAATATTGTTAATGTTTTGTCCTCCAAAGAGCAGTAAAATGTTATAATAATAAATTGTGCTATTGCTGTTAGAAATTTGCACTGTTGACAAAATGAATTTTAGTAATCAAGATTATTTTTAATTCCTCACCAATGAAGAGTGCTTTTTCATCAGCATGTATGAAACAATAGTGCAAAATAGCATGTGTATTTAATGCTTAATATTCTCTTCAAGTTTCATGTCATATATCTGATTTTAATATGAAATATATGCTCACTAGATACAGTGGAAAAAATTGTGAAATTTAACAGATATTGATATTTTTCTGTGAAGATTTTTGTCATGTGTTATATTTAAATGTTAAAGTTTTTTTTAATCAGTGGATGATTTGGATTTTAGGAAGATATCTTAATGAATAATCTTATTGAGAGCAGATAGATCTATTTTGTGGATTGAAAAGGAAGGCATTTTGAGGGAAATTAGTTTTCAATCATAAACTGAGTTAATGCTTGTTTTTACTTATATTTTGTAAATCTCAGATGACTGAGTTTTTAGTTAGGATCACATGTTATAAACCACTTCAAACTATAGCAGCCAGCTTCTCATTTCATGCTATGCCCTATTACCTCACTGAACATCCTGACCCAGAAATTTTTTGTAATCCTAAAAATCAGATGTTGGTTTTAAATTATTGATGTAAATGCAGTTTTTAAATTTTGTTTATTAATTTCTGCAACTTTTATTTGCATAATTTATTTACAAGGTCAGCTAACATCTAATTAATTTCAATAAAATTAATGATTTTTAGTATTTTATAGTGATATTCATGATATTTCTGGATTTAGAAATATTCTTTATCCTTTCAGAAATTATTATTTATTTTACAGTATCTCAATTCAGGACTGCAACTTCTATAACATTTTGTTTCTTTCTTGCCTAACATATCTATCTAGTACTCAATTATCTTTGGAATATTATTCCAAATACATTGCTAAACTGCAGGGAATAATAAGGCATTATGATTATACCAACCCACTTCTCCTTAATCCAGAGAATTAGATGAAGTTCAATATCCCCTTGCAGATGTTTTAATTGAGGAAACATACAGTATTGTACTTTTAAAAAATGTCCTCTGTGTGGCATGTTTTATAGAAGTTATATGGCTATCAAGTGAGCAATAAGAATATTTGATTTCAGATTATTTAACAAAGCTATTTTAAAATATGACATAGATAGATAATAAACAACAGTGTACTGTATATTAAAAGAATAATGCCTTATTTGTGCAAAGAACATTAAAACAGATTGGAATCAGAAGAAAGTTTATAAAACTTACTCCTATTGTGTCATAGACCTCTGTGGAAACTAAATAAAATCCAGGAATCTGATGAATTAAAACGCTGACTTTATTGAGTAGAGGATATCATCTAGAGCAGTGGTCCCCAACGTTTTTTCCACCAGGGACCAGTTTCAGCAAGACAATTTTTCTATGGCCCAGTGGGGGCGGAAAGGGGCGTGGTTGGGGGCGGGATTAAGCATGGGGGTGCTGGTCCTCCCTGCCCCTCTTTCCCGCCATCGTCCTGTGGCCGGAAGAACCTGCCTCCCAAGCCCTCTTGCCCAGCGGGAGCTAAGCGCTGGAGAGAGGGGGTCAGGCTGGCCCTCCTGCCTCCCCCCAGCCAAAAACACAAAAGCGCCCCGCGGCAGAAGCCAAAAGAGGCTTGAGCCTCTCGGTCCTTCCCGCCCCTCTGTCCCATCCATCGTCCTGTGGCCGGCAGAACCTGCCTCCCGAGGCCTCTTGCCCGGCGGGAGGCGAAGCGCTGGAGGGAGGGGGTGGCGGCATGAGGGCCGGCAGCTGCTGACTCCACGGACCGGTGCAACATGCCCCGCGGCCCGGTACTGGTCCGCGGCCCGGTGGTTGGGGACCCCTGATCTAGAGCATGTCTGAAACTAATTAATTGCATGTGGCCTATGGAACTAATCTCCCTGAAGAGTGAGTTTCATCTATCAAGCATGCAGAACATTTGTATAGGAAAGTGCTAATTAGTGTCTCATGCTTTAGGACTTAGTATTTATATTTCCAGCAAATACTGATAATGCACCATGGAGCTGAATACATGACATTTCTAAAGTGCTTAAATAGCAAGCTATGCCTCAAAAGAGATGCCAAGGGCAGGTAAGTACAAGAATAACCCATGAAAGGAGGCAAGAAATGCATGAAAATGAAGCTTGTATGATTAGTTTAAATTATAGGGCAACAGCGCGGGCATGCTGGATGGAATGGCAGAAACCTTTGAAGTAAGGTAGCTGTTAAATTATGAAAGCAGCCTTTGTGCTACCTTTTCACTGGATTCAATATCTATAGGATGGTGTATTAGGCAAACCTCAATCCTAATGTGCCTAGTCTGTTTGACGTGTTGCATTTTGTTCTTAGATTTGTTATAATAAATATATATTTATAAGAAATTAATTCAAAGACAGGTCTTTCTGGAGGTCTTTTAGACTGAATGGAATGAATGGTCACCTTTGTGTCAATAGTGTTGGAGATTTGGCTTTCATTTGGATCACAGTGTAGTCGTTTATTTATGTAAGTATATAAAATGAGGAAATAGGTCCTCACTTTTAAACAATCCATGTTTATATCTCCTTTATTTGTTGTGACAGAGCTGTTTATAATTTTCTATAATAAAGTCCTAGAGCAATTTGGCTTATTGATTTTCTATTACTTCTTCTATTTTATGGTCCCATCAGTTATTGCTTTTAGTGAAATGATAGTTCTTGCAGATATGTTATCGTGCAATTTATGATGAGGATGATTGTATTTTATGATTATGATTATGGTTTATCACTTGTTACTTGTATACAATAAAGTAGAACAGAACAGAAAACATGAATGGGAAGGGATCTTGTAGGTCATTTAGTCCAGTGTTTCCCAACCTTGGCAACTTCGCTGGCTGGGAAATTCTGGGAGTTGAAGTCCAAATATCTTCAAGTTGCTAAGGTTGGGAAACACTGATTTAGTCCAACCTCCTCGAGACCCTATACCAGTGATGGCGAACCTTTTTTGGCTCAGGTGCCAAAAGGATGTGTGTGCAGGCATAGTGTGTGCCCACACCCATAATGCAATGCCCTTCCCACGTGCATGTGCACAGCCCCCACACTGCCACACTGCCATATACCATTTCTGATAGAAAGTAGTCCAATCTCCTCTTGAAAGCTTCCAGTGATGAAGCTTCCACAACTTCTGAAGGCATCTGTTCCATTGGTTGATTGTTCTCCCTGCCAGAAAGTTTATCTTTATTTCCAAGTTGAATCTCTGCTTGATCAGTATACATCCATTATTCCTTGTCTGGCCTTCATGTGCTTTGGAAAATAGGTTGACCCCCCTCTCTGTTACAGCCCCTCAGATATTGGAACACTGCTGGCAAGTTCCCCTTGGTCCTTATCTTCAATAGACTTGCCGTGCCCCAGTGCCTGTAATCGTTCTTCAAATGTTTTAGTTCCAGCCCCATAATCATTTTTGTTGTGCTTCTCTGTACTCTTTCTAGAGTCTCAACATCTTTTCTGTGGTGACCAAAACTGAATGCAGTATTCTAGGTGTGGTCTTACTAAGGCTTTTTAGAGTGGTATTAGTACCTCATGTGATTTTGATTGAATCCCTCTGTTAATGCAATTTAGGATTGCATTGGCTTTTTTTGGCTGCTGCCGCACACTCTTAGCTCATATTTAATTGATTGTCCACTGAGTCTCCAAGTTCCCTCTCACAGTTACTGCTATCAAGCTAGATTTCACCCTATCTATATGTATACTTTTGATTTTTCTTGCCTAAGTGTAATACTTTATATTGAATTTCAATGTACACTGACAACTTATGCACTGGAGACAAATTACTTATGTGTCTAATCACATTTGGCCAATAAAGAACTCTATCACAGTGCAACATTATTGATACTTTCTCATGTCCTTGTTTGTAATCAATTTGTGTGATCTTTCTGCAGCATCTAACTAGGTGGTCTAATTTCTTTGCAAAGATGGCATTTGCTACCTCTTCTCTTTTCAGTTCTGGCTCTGTGTGTGCAGCCAGAATTAGCCACTTTATTTCTTTCTTCAGTTGCCCTGTTCTTATTTATTATTATTATTTATTATTTATTTATTGGATTTATATGCCGCCCCTCTCCGAAAACTCGGGGCGGCTAACAGCAATCATAAACAATATACAATAATAATCTTAGCCATTGTTACTCTGCTTTTTTGGGGGGGGTATGTGTGTGTACTGTTGAGGTCTCCTTTCTATTCTTTATTGGGTATTTCTTGTAGGCTAGATGGTCTCTCCAGTATTCAGTATTTCTTCATGGTGTACTAGCTTCAGTATCCCAACTTCACTGTCCTTCAGATATTCTTCCAATACTCTTCAATTGTCTGCTGTATTTGAAACATTCCAAGCCTCCTATGTGTGGTTTGCTGGAGAAAAAAAAGTGTAATATCTTAAAGGATATTCTTCTCTTCTTTAAATAAATGGTGTTTGTTGGTTTACTTGTAAATTATTTAGGCAACACTTCTTGTTGTTTCTCTGACTTATCTATAAACCATACATAGCCCAACATACGAATTCATATCTTTGTTTCCCATGGGTCAAAAGAAAAACACTGTATACTGAGTCTTGCTTTTGTAGAACTTATCAAAACAATGCTTAATTTAGTTTGATGTGCTTTAAATCAAAAATAAAATGCAATGTAAGAAAAAGTAAACTCTGTTCTTTTTTTTTCATTCTGTAATATCTTGGATTCTACACTGTAGAGTTACTAATCTAAAATCAGTTTTGACATGTACTGTAAATTGCACAATAATTTTCCACAAAAATTCTTACCACTGAATGACAATATTGTGAACAAATTTAATTTTTTTTCCATAAGGAGGAAAAAAGCTACTCCCATTAAATTTCTCTCTATGCTAAATACTAAGGACTCCCTCATTATTGTCTTCAGTCCCATCCACTCCACAATTTTGTGGCTAAATCGAGGGTCATCAACCTCTCAGACCTAAGTTCATAATCTTAAGTCCCGCGGATCACTAATATGAGCTGCCTAATGATTGGCTGTGTGGGTGTGGCTAGGTGAGCATGTGACTGAATGGGCATGGCCAATTCTATGTCACATCAAGGGCATCTCGCCAGCCTCTACTTACCCCTCCCTTCCCAGTCCCTCCTCACCTGCCCACCTGGGCTCCTTAGTGCCCCAATAGGAAGCAGTTTTAGGCAACCACCATGAAAAAGAAT